>NW_016690195.1:6066785-6094420 GCF_001604755.1 Lepidothrix coronata
TGGCTCAGTAAGTCGATAACTACATCCTCCTGGAATACAGGAGGGCTATTCAGCTAATATCTTTGATTTGGTGAAAGTAACAGGTAATCAGCTAAAGGTTAATTTTTATTTTCTTTTTTTTTCATTCACAGACACACTGTGAATGAGTAGGCACAGATTTATTGCACATGTATGGGTAGGTAAGAGAGCCCTGATTAGCATGAGCAGGTGCATATTGTCTGTCACAGACTACCTACATGGCGATATGTTGTTTTTATTCAGCAAATCTGACTCATACTGCTGTGTGTTTAAGTTGTAGTCTAATTGGAAACCTGGCAAGGAAACATTTGTACTTTTGTGACCTGTTTAGAACATGCTAGCAATATTTTACTTATTTCAAAACAGCCAGAGTACACCAGAGAATTCCTTTCTATTAGCTGCCAAACAGTCTTTGGTCACCAGACACCTAACCTGATGATTAAAGAACACAGATGCCCACAAGCTATTGCTAATTCTCATAAACTTGCCAATATCCCAAAGAATTTATACTGGCAGAGTAAGTAAAAGCCTTAAAATTATGACAAGAACACTGCTTTAAAAATACGGCTCACTTTATCTGATTAATCGTTGTATGTAAATTGGTGGTTGCCCTGATATTGTGCAATGTAGGGAGTAGACAGGTTTTCATAATTTTTCATTCACATCACAAACTGAGATACCTGAGGTCATTAGGTACGATATAGTATGCTTCAAGATTCCTATTAATATGCCCTTCCTACTCCTTGTAGGTTTCTTTTTACCACTCTTATAAAAAGAAGTGTTATTTATGCATATAACAAATAAAAATAACTCCACAAAATTAACATTATAAAACGAGCAGGAACTATGTGGTAGTAACTCTGAGTTACTGGGACTTGGAAAACTGTATGGAGGACATTGTAAAAATCTAGATAAGAAAGAAAACATTAACAGAGTGGGAACTACAGAACTGTAATATAATTACTCGAATGTCTTTCAATGAAAGGATAAAACACAATTAGTATAAGTCCTGGAGTTGTTAATCACTTTCCTTTTGTTTTTGTTTGTTTGTTTGTTCAATGGTACTCTCTTAGAGCTGAAATTCCTGTTTTTAAATTTACAATTAAAACCAAGATAGTTGATTTCAACAAAATATATTTCCAGGTATGAGAATTCATTATGTTTGTGATGATAAAATCTGAGTGTTCTAAAATTTGAAAAATAGAAAATGAGGAGAAGGGATAATTGAAAGAAAGATTATTGAAAGAAGTACAGGTGCGTTTCATTAGTCAGTAAAGAAACTACATTGAAGGAGGGGAATAGAGATAGGGAAAATAGTATGAATCACTATTCCTTGAGTATATGCTCCACTTCCTAAAGTAAATCAATTCAGACGTGCTTCTGTCCTTTCTAGGAGTACATGAATCAGTTATACTTGGATGCACAAAACAATTTGAAAATATTTTTATTTCATGATGGAGTTAGCGATAGACTATTTTAATCAAAGACATCAGAGCAGATGATTAAACTGACTATCAAACAGCACCATTTACTTATTGAGCAATATGTAACATGATGACTGCATCATGTCAGAAAAAAATTACACATATGTATTTATTGAGCAGTTATGTTATCCTTAAGTCTAGAGTGAAACATAGAGGTATGCACTGCGAGTTGGGATAGAGCTTATCACAGAATCATAGAATGCTTTGACTTGGAAGGGACCCTGAAGATTATCTAGTTTCAACCTCTTTGCTGTGGGAAGGGACATATTCCACTAGAGCAGGTTGCTTAAAGCCCCATCCAACCTCGCCTTGAACTTTTCCAGGAATGGGGCAGACACAACACGTCTAGGAAACCTGTTATAGTGTCTCACCAACTTCACAGTAAGGAATTTCTCCTAATATCTAATCTAAACTTGCCCTCTTACAGATTAAAGCTATTTTACCTTGTCCTATCACTATATGCCCCTGTAAAAGTCTCTCTCCTTTTTGTAGGCTCTCTTCAGGTATGGGAAGGCTGCAATTAGGTGACCCCATGGACCCACCTCTCAAGCCTGACCAGGTCCCTCTGCAAGGCATCCTTTCCCTCCAGGATGCTGACCACACCACACAGCTTGGTCTCCTTGGCAAACTTACTGAGGGTGCACTCAAGCTCAGTGCAAAGCCTGCTGCAATTTTCTAGTGATGTAGAAAATGACGCTCAATATACACAGCCTGCATTTCCATGGGGGTCTGACACCCAGCAACTTGGTCAGAGCACCACTGAAGGGGCTCAGCATAGTCCTATGAGTTGCATGCGAGTGGGAAACCAGGTACCTTTGTGACAAAAATTTTGCCATGCATTTTGGGTTCTTTTTTTATTGCAATATTCCGCAAAATCATTTTCTGACACTAACATTATTAGAATTTGAGGTACTGTCATGTACCTATTATTACTACAAGCAATCTTATGCCAAGAACATGAAGTTATAGAATTTGCTTACATGAAACATAAAGATTCAAATATTTTGTTCCTGGCAGTTCCGCAGTTTATTGTCTATGGTTTTAATGTTGACGGTAAATCAGAGATATCTATTGTGTCTGACCTTAGTACTAAGACCGAATATATTTTATCTGTTTGCTTGTGAGACAGGAAGACTTTGCTAGCATTAATCATAAAATATTAACACATTTTCTATAATACTTTTATCAAGTTTCAGTAATTTTTAAATGCTTGTTAAAACTGATCAGGTTTTTTCAACTATGTTAGCAGAGGTTAGACATTTGTACTACCAGATCTGTCATGCATTAATGCCCGTAATTCTATGTGGAATCATATGTTCCCATGTTTTATCTCCAATTTAGTCTTCAATCTTTTATAGAAAGAAAGTAAAATTTAAAACCTTTTTTATGTTATGGAAGAGATTAATATAAAATAAAAATACGAAACTGTGTGTTAATGCTTAAAACTGTCATCTTTAACTGAACTTCAAGTCAAGTATGATCTATGTTTTAATTATTTGTCTGTTCAGCAAGGAAGTCATTATGTTAAAATGAACCTTTAAAGAGTAGCATCATTGATTGAGAGCTTCTCTGACAAAACTGTATTGATAGGAAAGAGGACTAGTTTAATATAAAGGAAGAGGGGTTTGAAACAGTTTACCTGTGTATTGTTAACCTGAGACAGTATAAATTTTAAAGTCTTTTAAATTGTTAATAAATTAATTGATGGATAATTATCAATCAAGCTATAAGACCAGATCAGGGCACCTGATTAGCAGAAAATAGTACCTAAGTCATCTTATATCAGAATGTATCTGTGTGAGTAAATAAGTCAGGCCTGATATATAACGTCTAATTTTGCCATAGAGAGCAATGCTAATCAGTAGAGAAAAATGAGTCTTTGCACCTAGCACCTTAGTGAATTCAGTGGTATGGTTTACATATCATGATTATACTCCACAGTAACTGATACCTTCCACCAGCAATGCCAATAGGACCAACAATAGTGAGGCTGCATCTGGAGCCGTGTCCAGCTCTGGACTCCTCAGTACAAGAGAGACGTGGAGCTCCTGGAGTGGCAACAGAGATCATTAGCGGGACTGGAGCATCTCTCTTAGAAGAAAAGGCTGAGGGATCTGGGCCTGTTCAGCCTTGAGAAGGGGTGACTGAGAGGGGACCTCTATTATTTATTGAATTGGAACCAGTTTTTTTCTTTCTCTGATAATTAAAAGTAAGTAAATGTTGAAAATCGGTAATATTGATCTTGAAAAAAGAAGACTTAAATGACAGCAGTGCTCTAGCATGGCTCCTAGCTAGCTATCATTGTCAGAGAACATTATTTTAAAGGTATATTACTCAATTACGCTATCCGAATGCCACTTCTCTGATAGTTTTATTTAGGGTTAGCTTGCAGGAAAAAATAATCACAAGAAGCTATCTAAAGGAAGACATCTATGCTTGAAAGGCCTTTTGTAATTGCTGGAAATGTGGGGATATATCTTAGTTTACTTGGGCTTAATGGACCTCTCCCAGTTATACTTTTGAGCTACAGTGAACTCGGTAATGATACTGACAACTTGGTGGACATCTGACCTCTCTTCTGAATGACATCGACAGTAAAGATGCCTTTTGAATCACTGCTGTGAAGGGGACCTTTGCAAAAATTGTCACAGGGTCACAGACTTCTATGTAAACACATATTCAAGAGGGGAAAGCTGAGATAATGGATAAAATTAAGTAGAATTATTGTTACAGGGATTGTATGTAGCTTGTCTGTTTGGAACTGCTTTTTTTTCTTTATGCAACATACAAAAAATCTTTCAAATGTAGAGTTAACAGCTGTGATTGCATTTTCTTCAATGAAAGTTTCAATAGAGGTTTAAGTGACTGACAAACATTAGTAAACTTGGGGTCACTAAACCTTGAAAAACTTTTGTTTTGATAGAAATGTCTGATGATAAAACAGTCAGTTACACTGGTAAACCAGATTTTATGTTTAAATTTCAGAAGAATACAGCAAAGAATGAAAATAAGGGTAAATCATAACATCTACTGAAGAAGCAAAGCTTAAAACTGGATATCAGATCAAAATGGTTTTATTGAGAATAACTTAGAGCAGTTATAGCCTCAATACATTGAATGACATTTCTGTATATATTTTTACATGTTTTTAATTAAACAAATGTGTATTCTCATTACATCTGAAGATAGCAGGTTGAAAAAAAAGCAAGGAAACTGTCCCAAAAAAGCAGAAATGATAATAATTTGAAAGTGGAAAGACTTACATATATACTTCATATCTCACTCCTTGTGCTTTATTAACTTGGAGCTGCAGCTTTACATATTTCTTATGCCACTGGTTTGGGTTGTAGGAGTGGTGACTATTCTGATGATATTGAAACTACTACTGAAATCAGTGAAAATTTTGCTGTGAAGAATGGCAACAAAAATTTGGGTGCAATACATGCAAACGATTTTTTCTTTGTTCTGTTTCTAACTTCCATACTCATCTCCCTCTCAATTTTTGAGACTAGTATCTTGTTAATAGTTAAAATAATCTTTATTCTGTGTATTTCAAACTAACTTTTATCCACTGAAAGTATAGCTGCAGTGTTAATAACTTTTAAAGAATTACTCCTTATATAGTCTTGCTGTTTCCTTTTTACTTTTCATGTGTATTGAAGGTAATGTTATGATGCATATATCTCAGCACCTTTAGATAATTTAACCTCTATATTATTTTATTATTGGTCTTTTCATATTTCTTCCTGTTTTGTTAAATTTAACACTTTCCTAGATTCGGTGAAAGCTGCCTCATTAATCACAAGAAGATGACTGAAAAATAAGGTTGGGAGAATATTCATATTACTAGACTCCCTAGTTTAATAATAAGTTGTTGCAAATTTGTCTGTTAATTGGATTGTGGTGTCATAACATTTATTATAGTATCAGTAGTATTGATTTCTCCTTTAGAAGTTTTGTGTCTCCATCTTGTTTTGATGCAATATGTATTTACATCACAGTCCTTTTGATTTGGGAAGAGGGCTATTTTTCTTTCTATATTATTGTCTTTAAGCAATTGAAATTATTATAATTGTTTAAGTCAGTTCAGAAACTATACTCATGCGTAAGACTTAAATGAAAAAGACATTATCATCTGAAGAAGATCTGTATTTAATTACTATATTTAGTGAGGTCTAATTTTATCCGAATTAGTGTATATTTGCATATGTCACAGAAAGATATGAGTTGAGATATGAGATTTGGCATCTGCTGTATTTTAGCTGTGTCATGGCCTTATGTTGTCATGATGGTGTGATATTCATTTTCAAGTTTTCTCTGTTTTCCTGTGTGTCACTACTGTCTTCTTTAAAGGCATGTCCAAATAATTAGTATATATATCCTATTGCAATAATGACAAATTATCTAAAACAATGTTGCATGACAATGGTGAACATGATGTGCTTGCACAGATATAGAAATTATTGGCTTAATGTGTCCAAACATTCATTAGTTTCTGCTTTTAAGTAATTGAGGCTTTTTAACGTTCAAAATTTAATCTATTTAATAACATAACATAAAATAAAATAATAAATTAAATTAAATCAAATCAAATACTGATTCTTTTTCTTTCACATAAAAACTTGATTGCATGTATATGATTTTGATTTGGGTTGAAATTCAATATTCATTCTGATTGAAGTGTTTTGAATCCTCCTAATACTGAGACAATTAAGTGAAAACTGTTAATATTTATTGACATCTGCTTTTGCCAATTTTAGCCAAGTATCCTTGCACGGTATCCAGTGCAAAGGTATATTGCAAAGGTATAAGACCTCTAACACTAATTTATTTAAAAAATAAAACCAGCAAAATAATTACCATATATTTTCCAGGTCTAAAATCAGACAACATCTAATTCAGTCCTAAAATATTTAATAAGCTGAATGGCTTCCATGTTTATATTCACTGAAGAAAGTGATGCACATATAACAGGAGATTTACCAAAGGAATTGGAGAAGGTGGCTAAGATGGTCCTCTGGTGAGTACTAAATAATAAGATATATGTCTATGCCAAATATAGGAGGAAAAATTTTATTCCTATCTCAGAATTTTCTCAGGGTATATGTATTACCTACATAATATCACAGTGTATATAAAAAAGCTTAAAAATGAAGCTGTTCAGGAATTTACATAAATGTATTTTGGGGGGAAAATATTGATTTAATGAAAGCAAAATTCTAAGGAACAGCCAAGGGTGTGTTTTTATACTAGCTTACTGCAGACAGATGAAAACCATGTGGAAAAACACTGACCCATCATAAGGAAAATATAGGTGCCCAACTCTTCTTCTTCTAAGTTTGTCAGATTCCAGACAGCTCTCTCAAGGGTAAAACCTTTGGATGACCTATTTTGTTCAATCAAAGCGTTGGTTTATTTCACTTTCAGCTCTACTTGAAAGCCACCTCCAAAGCGTGATCTTTCTTCTTATCCAGACAGCCAGTGATGGATATTTAAAAATACCTCTGAACACTTGCCACTTTGGTGGAATTGTGATGCCAGTCATTGTTTGTTTGTTTGTTGTTTTTGTTTGTTTACGTAAGTAACCTATGTTCTCTGCATCACAGAAATGCCGCCATTAGGACTATTTAGAGAATTAGTCTCACTATTATGTTTTTTCTGCGTTGAGATTCAATAATCATTTCTTGATCTTTGCAGATTTTTGAAATATATTTGCTTTATTGATTATGTTAATTCAATACAAAAATTTTAGAACATTTGTTGTATACTACTGTTCTGAGGTCTTTCTGAGCATTCTTATATTCCATAGCTCTGATCTATAGAATCTGATTTTGGATTTTTTCTCCCCATATGAATAAGCTTGTACTTTCCCAAGCTTAATCATCATTTTTTTTCCTGACTGTATTTCTACCATCACTTTTTAAATTGGTCCCACTGCTTCTCTCAAAAATAGATGGTTTCTCTACATGCTATTCTTTCACAATGTAGAATTTAAATAAAGGATATGCAAAAATGAGTAGCGATTTTGTGATGATTATAGAAAAATGTTTTGAAGTAGTAAACTTGTTGAAAATAAATGACCTATAAACTAAAATAACATTTTAAAAATTTTTAAACTGCCTCCTTGAAATGAGGAATACTAAATACATTTTGTTACCTAGTTTTATCAGCAGTTCAGACTGTATAAATTTTCTGCAAGTACAATTTGCAAAACAGACACTATTGGTGTGGGAAGATGACTGGGGGCAAAATTAGAAAAACTTGGTAAGTTATTTTCACATTCTAACAGAATGTGAATATAACGTCACAGATTATAGGAAATGATAAGTGTGAACTGCAGTTGCTACTTCCTGGATGGAATTCATTTGGCATGCATGAAATCTATTCCACGATGATTCCCCATGCAACACAGCCCACAGCCTTAAGCATGTCTTAAGAAGGAGAAAACAGAGGGTAAAATGCAGTGAAGACGTCATGACCATGCTCTGTTGTAATCCTGGCAGGGGTGGGAACTTGATGGGACCATGTAGCTGACAAACTGCACAACAGATGTGAACCAAGGGAGATAGGAGATGTCTTGCTGCTGAAGTCACAACTGTGGTGCAATTGTTTTCTATGGATGAAATTGCTTCATTATAATCTAATTGTAATATTAATGCATGCCTCTATCCCAAAGTTGCCTATCTCCAAGGTACAACCACTCATCACTGAGCATGTGCTCTGTGTTTTATTGACTATACCTTTAAGAGCAAATTAACAGAATTTTACATCAATCAGTAACAAAGGTTCGTATGACTAGAGTCACTCAAACTCCACCTAAACATAAAGAAATAGTATCAAAGTGAGGTAAGGATGGAGAGAAGTTAGAGAAGACTCCATTGTAACTTCTGGGGTCAGTCAATAGGCTGAATCTGTCTTTTCCCCCAACAAGGGGACAGCTATTGGGTAAGAACTTTACTCTCTGCATGTTCTATTATTATCTCAAACTAACTTTCATTGGTGATTAGAGCTTGTCTGTATATTGCTTGAAATACCTTTTTGCAGTCAGATACTGTCAACAGCAATCTTCAAACCTTACCCTCTCACAGTTTTATGTTATCAGTGTGTCTATTCATAAAGTGGGTTATCCCATTTAACATAAGTCCTGTAAAGGGGCTAGCAGTTACCAACAGTGGATAACATACTTGCTAAAGAGGGGAGATGTGGGAGGGAGTTCCCCTTTCTAAATTGTAATAAAAGGTTAGACTCTGATACACTGTCAGCACATGTGCCTGAACAAGTCAGTCAAATTGTCCTCAGATAAACTCTTCAGTGGAGTCCCCATAACAGGACGCTGACAGACTGATCAGCTTTCCTGGGGCATTGGCAGACTAACCAAACATAAAGGTTCAAGGAAATCCCTCTTCCTTGTGACAGTTGGGGTAATTATTAATGTCAAGATCATGTTCTTTTTACAGGGATATGAAGTTCCAAGTTAAATAGTCATAAATGTCAAAGTGTAAGATCATATATCCAGAAAAGAGACTATTAATTGCTTTTTATTTTACCACAGGTACCAAATTGTTATTTTAGGTCTGCCTCTTACTTACTGTAGGGGATCCCTGGTGGTCTAGTGGTTATGATGCAGCACTCTCACCGCTGCGGCCTGGGTTTGATTCCCGGTCAGGGAAACTCCCCCGGGCAGATGGAGCTCGTCAGCCCTGTAAGGCAATCCATCTAAGAGAAGGTCACTCTAAACAAACCTACATCCTGAGGACCTCGCTGCCACTGTCCAAGCTGGCTCGGCCCCGGCAGATGAACCTCAGGATTAAAGGGTGGGCTCAGTTCAGCGCACGCTGTGTCTCACCTAAAAATCCACTGCGCAGGCTCGAAGGGTTAATGACCTTTCCCAAATCTTCGCTCGCGAAGACTGGCCATACTTACTTAAAGTGTGGATCCGATACCTTGAATATGTTGCATAGTTGAACAGCAGGGAAAGCCTCTAGGTAGCTCACAGCCTTGGATACAGGGAGAAATAAGCCGCATAGGTAGCACAGACCTACATCTTTGGGTGTCTAGTGTGTGGTAAACGTCTTGCACCTTCCAGACACATAAAAAATGTGTAGCTTTTAATATCAGATGGGTTGGTCAGCCTAGTGGTTGTGAGAATATCTTGAAATGACTTAAAGTATGGTTTAGAGTGTATACATCTCTCTTTCTTTGTTACAGCATAGTGTCTCAGTTTAAAGAAACTGGAGTGTTTTCCTAAGGAGGATGAGCTATGAGGTAGACCAAACTCTTCTCTCTCAGCAACCGTAAATCTGAAATTAAAAGGCTCCAATTGAGGAAGTACGGCAAAAGGAAGAAATAACAATCCTTTATTAAAGGATATATGTATATTGGCAAAAACAGTAACAGAACACAAAAACAACTAAGCAATAATCCTGTACCCAAAAAAGTCCCCTTCAGAAAGGAAGCAGTCTGATCCTTCTCAGTCCTCTAATCATGGTTGGCAGGAGCGCTGTTGGATCACTGGCGGAGCAAAGCCTGCAGTTCTCGTGTTGGTCAGCAGGGGGTGCTGTTGGGCTCTGGCAGTCACCGCGTGGGGGCCCCGGATCACGGGAGAAGCCGAAATGGAGATCTACCCCGCCACCAAGGAGGGGAAGGGGAAGAAAGGGGAAAGAAAGGCAGTTTCTTTCCCACTAAACTCATGTTGTCTGTGGCTGGTCATAGATAGGACTCCCCCTTTGTTCATCGGTGAGCACAAACTCTACAATGAAATCTGAGCACATCCAGCTGGCGACAGAGCAGACTGTAGACAAACCTAGGCCAGAGAACAGCCAGATGACCAGGTCGAGATCAAAACGGTCTCCGAGCTTTTCCGACACACCTTGCCCCCATTAAGGCACAAAGTGAAGTGTTCCCCGTTTGTAAGGAGAGGAGGAGAAAAACTCCTCCCCCCTCCCTGAAGTTTTTTAGATGGGCTATTAGCCGTGAATGCAGATCTACCAGCTAGTTCTTTTGTATAGTCAATCATCCCTTCCCCCTCCATGTTCAACCTCCTTCTCTTACAGTGGGATAGGGGAAAGGAAAATTTCTGCTTGGGTTTTTAGAACAAGTAAACCTATGACACATAGGTAAGACCTACTGGAACATTAAAAGTTGTCATGTTCTGTTGCCTCTGGAAGAAAGTAGATTTTATTATTACAGAGCTGTAAAATGAGCATGTGACATATGACTTACATAGCTGATATAATATGGAATGATGAAGTAAACTGATTCATGACTTGATTATTAAAAATCCATAGCTAAACATGAAAAGAGATACAATAGTGCTGAGCTTTCTGCTAAAGTTAGGACAGGGTGCAACAGCCTACTGTGAATAGCCAAGTACAGTCATGAAAAATGACACATTCTTATCAGTGGGATTAGCACAATTAACTATTTGTATGCAGTAGCATTTATGATAAACTCCAAAATAAAATTCTGGTACTGTTCTTTGTTATTTCGGGAGTCATTCTAAGAAAAGTATGTTCAAAGAATGAGACTGGATGCTGAAGGCAATCTCTCCTGGATGGGGAATTTATGTAGCTGGGAATATGCCCTTTCACAGCAGACCAATAACAAAATGATTTTTTCACAATATCTGCAATATTATCACAATAGTTTTAGTTTTTTCTACCTGATGATTTAGTAATCAAACAATATTCTGTAACACTTTATCTTCAAGCATTGGGAAAGGGTTATGATCAGTCATATTCTTTTATTGTTCTTGCTTGCTTTTTTGTTTTCCTCAATTATTAGGTAGCAGAGGGAGGTGGTGGTGAAGATTTAGAAACAGTAGCCTTTTAACTTTCTGTTAGTAAAGAATCTTTTATCATAAATGTCAGTGTGTTTTGTATCCTTACCTACAGGCTGGACACCAGCCACAGAACTGGAAAGGTTTTCCCTAAGACTTACCATGCCTTTGAGAGGGCATTACTTTCATTCCAGAAAGTAATGGCCATAAACACTTTAGCAATTTTTATGTTTGTTTTCTGAAATGAAACATTCACCTTTCCACCAAGATAATGCTGTTTTCTCTTCACTGATCACTAATGCCTTCTCCATCTTATTGTTTGCTTTCATGGTTTCAGTGTTTGAAAAACAGAACACTAGAACATGTAGATTTTTTTTTCTCAGAAGTTTCTTCACAGAAGTTATAAATAAAATAAAATTGCCTAGATTTCACATTAAAAAATGCTGCACCAGAAGTAAAATTCATAAGTCTTCTTCAGCTGTATACAAATAAGTGTCAACTATACCTTCAAAGATTTATGCTTTTACAGTCAAGATCCCAGATATCAATTCTCAGATATTGGATTCACAATACTGTTGTCTTTGCCCTTACACTTATTTTCCCTGTGAAGAAGAAAAAATAGTATTTTCTTGTACTTGCTCTTCTTCAGTTCAACAAGAGCATTTAGACCCCCAAGATATATTTTATCTATGCCATTATATTCCAAAATGTCTTTAAAACTGTACATACTTAATAACTTGTCCAACCATTATTTTTGATGCAGTGTCCAACTTGCCATTACTTTTCTAAGCATTTGTTTTTTAAGACACATGTACTGTTGTCAACTTAAAAAACCCAAAAAAACCAACAAAAACCCAACTAAAACCCCTATCCTCTTTGCCATGGTTTTTGCTCTGGTGTTAATTTATGAATTTCTACTGATCAGTCCAAACAGAAAAATCATTGCTTTTGTGGAATAATATGATTTAGCAGCTAATCAATAAATGAAATATATCCTCCCAAGTGATTCAATGTATGAATAAATGTCTGAATAATGTAGATGATAAAGGATAACTTATTTTGGTTTTCAACCAAAAAAAGACCCCAACACTAAGTGTATTTGAGCAAATATCATAGAATAAAATCATAGAATCATAGAATCATGAAGATTGGAAGACACTTTTAAGATCACGAAGTCCAAACGTCAACCCAGCACTATCACCATAACCCCTAAACCACTAAGCCATATTATGCAGGGCCAGATCCAGATGCCTCTTAAGTACCTCCAGGGATGGTAATGCTACTACCTCCCTGGGCATCCTATTCCAATACCTGATGACTCCAACTGTGAAATTTTTATTTTTGTTTACCATAATTATTGCATTTTAATTTATTTTCCCTATTAAATTGTCTTTATCCCACTAGTTCTCTAGCTTTCCCAAAATTGATAGTCGCGGTTTAAGTTCAGAAGGAAATTAAGCACCATTTAGCCGCTCTTTTAATCCCCCCCTCTCCCTATCACCCTGGTGGAATGGGGAGGAAAGCTGAACTAAAACTTGTATGTTGAGATAAGAACAGTTTAATAACTGAAAATAAAGTAAAATGAAATAATTACAGTAAATAATGGTAATAAAAAGGAAAAAAATGATGCACAATGCAATTGCTCACCACACACTGATCAGTGCCAAGCCCTCCTTCCCAAATCCATCTTGGCCTCCCTTCTGGGTAACTTCCCCTGATTTATGGGAAGATGTGCTATAGTGTGCAATATCCCCTTGATCTGCTCAGGTCACCTTTCCCAGCTATGCTCCCTCCCACTAGTGGGGCATGAGACAACAGAAAAGAAAAAAAGTCCTTAACTTAGGCTAAACATGACTTAGCAAAAGCCAAAACATCAGTGTATTATCAACACTATTCTCATTTCTAAACCAAAACACAGCATTGTAACAGCTACTGAGAAGAAGTGAACGTTACCTTAGCTAAAACCAGGGCAGACGTGAATCCTGAAAGTCAAGTTTCTGCATAAGCCCTTGTAGGCAGAATGTATTAGAGTAAACTACATTTGATGGTTAGAAGTCCATTTAATTTTAACACATTTGAAACAAAATATACTGCAAATAAATGAGATATATATTTCCTACTTCTCCATATGGTTTTATATTAAAGTATGTTTTCATGATAAGAGGTACTAGTAAGAAAGAAGCATCTGTCCAGAGAGTGGTTAGCACTACACACTGTTTAGAATAAGGAATTTAGTGAGGAACTATTTTATTATGTTTTTAGAATTTTTTATCAAAAGAGTTAATTCAAAAGCATATTCAATATTCATAACTGACAACAAAACCTTTATTCTAGTTTGTTCCAGTCTATAGATTGTTACACTTTTTTTCAAAAGGAGTTAAATTATCATGCCAAAGGTTAATATGGTAACCTTTTTTATGTGTATGCATTATTGTTACAGCCTTGGGATGCACAGATTATCCTGGCATAATCAGGCTCTTTATTTACCAGCAGGGAAAAATATTCAGTTGCATCATAAAGAATTGTTTCTACTACCTGTTCCAATCACAATATAATTTATAAACAAGAAAGAAATCAAAGCAACTGTAAGTTGTTTACGCTATGTCTTCTATCAAGGATCTTTGAACAAGTATATTTTCAAAAGTGTTTGTAAAACTTTCTCTCAGACAGCCTTTTCCAAAAAGAAAATAGCTCAGATAGAAGTATTTTTGGAAACTAATAACAATGGTTATAAATAATGTTAGAATAAATTTTTCATTTGAAATCCAGCACATACTTGAAGATCACTTTTGTAAGAGCCATTAAATTTTGACAGTTATTTATCACAACAACATTCCCCCAACTGTTACCAGGAGTTGTTCTGTGTTCTTAGTATCTTCAAAATGTTTGTAAAGACATTTGTCTTCCTTGCAAGAGTTTAGGCTGCTAGAACATGACCTTCAGAGTAAAGTTAACTAACATGATGTTGAGGAAAACTTTTAAGGTAGTGTAGGCCAGGACAAAGCTGAATTTACGTTATTAACTAGCGATGATCTACTCAATAAGAATGCTACAGTGTAGGAAATACAGTTTGCTGATTTTTATAATTACAAAAAACCTAAAAGAATCCAACAGAAAACATCAAATAAAAATGAATTAATCTGTGCTTTGGATACTGTTTTGTAAAACTATTTTTCCCTGCTCAAGAGAAGTTATTTTCTAAGTACTTTACAGAATTATATTGCCAGAACAGTTTAACAGTGCATAAACAAAGAAAAAGAATAACAGATATTTTGCTTCATTATGATTTTCGTTTTTTTTAACCTTGCCAAAATGGCACTGATTAAAAAAACCCACAAACATATGGAAATTCCCATTTATCATCCTTCATGTACAACTTGAGAGGCACAATGAGGAAAAGACTCAATAAGGACTGCAATATCCAGACTCAAGAACCCTTCAATCTGAGCACCAATAAGGTCTGAGTATGCTTGTTGCCCACTAATATGGTGTATGACGTGAATCCTGAAAGTTAAGTTTCAGCATAAGTCCTTGTAGGCAGAATGTATTAGAGTAAACTATATTTGATGATTACAAGTCTATCTCATTTTAAGACAAATGTTCTCTGTCAAAAAATTATAGCTGTTGAAAAGTACAATTCCAAGAACTACTTTGCCAACAGTCTTGTTTTGACTGAGAAGTATTTTAATAATTTCATCATTTATACTATTCTTCATGGGTGCTACGTGAGTGGATCACTAATCAACTACAATTTGTTAAATTTGCAAGCTATTTGTAAAAATTTTAGGAAAACTGTTTTGTAAGTGCAGCATGTTGCTTTCCTTGTCAAGGAATTGTTCTGATTGGAAAAAACCGACCTTGCCTTGAAGAAAATAAGAATATTTTAAAAAATGTTTTGAAATAATTGGGGCTTGGGGTTTTTTATACTAAAATATGTTAAAAGTAAAACAGTAAATCTGCTTTTTTTGACAAAATGTTCATACAGACATGAATGCGTACGAACATACCTATGTATATACAGAGAGAAAGAAAAGAGAAAGATGTTTATGTTTTTTTTCAGAATTAAACCAATTTCTGAAATTCTAAAATACTTTCAGAAATACGGTTTGTATGCTGTGATGGTCACACAGGTCTGAAATTAACTGGAGAGGTATTGTAGGAATGAGGGCTAAGGCCATGACATAGACCATGAGATATGTGGTGAAGGGATTGCCAAGGGCATGATGGCATACTGAGGAGATGACAGGTTATCAGGCTGAAGGCCAGATGACCCTTGCTGCTGTAATCAGCCAGGTGGAGGAGGGAGTGATACAAACGTATCACCATTCAGTTCCACCCTTGTGCAAGAACCACAGCCTTTTTAATCTCTCCCTTTGTAACTCTTGATATCTCTCTCTTACATATAAAGTGGCTGTCTATGTGTGCCTCCTTTCCCCCATTTATGGTGACAGCAACAGGTATTTGACTACTATCTCACCTCTATTTCTCCTGAAAGTATAAATTTGCCATTTGAAATCCTCCATGACGGAGGATAAGAACACCATCACCTCACAGACATGTTGATGAGCTTTCTCCTCTCTCCTCCCCAAAGCAGGGATGCCTCTTTGGTAAGATTTCTGCCTCTGACTATGTCAGAGCACACCCAGGAACACCTGCACATACACATATTTTGTAGGTCTAGTGCATTTATTGCCAGTACTCTAACAAGACTCTATAAACTGTTGCTTCAATAAACTGCACTCTTCAGGAATCTGTGATAGTGAAAGTTCTTACTGAATCTGACAAGGCTTACAGTGCTGAGTTGGTTCTAATCAGAAATTAAATCCAGACACACCCAGCCCCTCTACTCTCTGAGAACCAGCTGGAATACAAGGGAGTTTATTTTCTGCCAGATGTCTACACTCTTAAGGCAACAGGTGTACAGGACAAAACTGAAGTGACTTGAGAGTCTGAAAAACGTTGCAGACAGACCCTGGGACAAAAATGTTCATGTGGTGGAGAGTCACACTGTCTAGTGTCCCCAGTATAAATAAGTTCTACCTGCTACAGTGAGCTAAGAAGTAAGCTGAGTAAGTTGTTAATACCCTGTGAGCTGGGACAGGTACAGCAGGGAAGAAGCTAAAGTCTTTTCTGCATCTAAGTAATATACCCCATCTGTCTTCTGACAGTTTTAATAACTGTTTTTTGCATAGTACAAAATCAATCTCTTACACTTGAGCTTGTGTGGGATGCCTAGGGACTTTCAATTGTCATATTTAATTTCTGAAGAAAGAATTGGCACCAGATGTTAATAAATCTAAAAATGTCTATAACTATTAAAATTACGAAAATAGAGTACCACTAAGTTCAAAACAGCTAAAAAAAACATGATGAAATGACATTTTCTTCATAAGAAAACTTAGAAAAACTAATTCATCAAAATAATTATATGCAGTTTGAAAAACATGCCAGCAGTTAGCGGTAGATCATAAAACTCTAAGGAGCTGAATGAAGATTTTCTCAGTTCTGCCTGAACAAAAAATGAAATTCAGCCCTTCCAGAACATTTTAAATGACTTCTAGTAGAATATGCATTAGAAAACAAGTATCTCTTGAATTTGCAGCTGAAATGACTTCAGAATAGTTGTATTTTTTTGCTGATACCGAATTTAAGTGGTATAACATTTTCACTATCTCATGAAGTTAATGTCTACAGCTCCTTCTTCAGGCTATTTTAATCTTTTCTCTGTCTCCCGGGTAGCCTTTTTTTCAAGGAAGAGCCTGGGACAATGTTCTATGAGGTCCTTAGAAGCACACTAACTTCTTTGGACTTTGGGTCCATTTAAGAGCTTTATCTTTGCTCTGTGAAGTGACATTCAAGAGATTCCTTGTCCTGAGACCCCTTAGTGAAATTGTTTCTTGTGTATTTTTTCAGTGCTCTCTAGAAATTCATCGTCCCCCATTTATTTACTATCCTCTCTTAGCATAATTTCTATCTACTGCTTTAACAAGGATACTACTGATTTGCCACCAAAATAGTTAGAGTGACTTTTATCTATTCTGCTAAAAATTACCTTTTAATTTAAATCACTCACAGAATAAGGTAGCTGGTAAAGTCTTGTGACTATTACTTCTAGTAAAATTTGGCCTATAAAAAAGAAGATAATTGCTAACTTTGCTGCTTGAGTTCACAAGTAATAATGATACAGAACACCGGTAATGATTTTGTCATTTGTCCTGCATTATTAACATTAATTACACAACTTTTCTGTCTATGCCTTGATTATTTTCACTGTAAATTTGGTAAGACAAGCACACTTTTGAGGAACAAATTCTTTTCCACATTTAGTACTTCCATACTGACATATTTCTTGTGAGATGGGCTAGGCCTTTTAATTTCTTGTACCACCACAGGGTGGCTGTGGTGGGATGTTGAGGCAGCTGAGTACCATTTGCCTGGGTGCAGTGGTACCCAGACAGGACTAGTGCCCATGAAAGTTGTCATCCATGGGTAGGCTGCTATTGTCACCAGATCTGATGTGTTTCCCTATTGACTCCTGGATCACTCCTGAGAAGGAGTATTTCCAGAACAGGCACAACACATCACAGACAGCCTGTGATTTCTGGTTGAAGGCTTCTTACGTAGAACGTGAAAGATGTGCAGTAATAAATTGACCCATTCTCCAAGATACCATTCACTCTCACCTTTTACAGATGAAATCTCGAATCCTTAAGAGAAAGATGCAATCCATAAGGCCTTAGGTATCTGGCATAGAAAATAAACATTAGCTGAACTATACTTGCTAATTTTGTTCATGTTAGCTAGTACACAAATTTGCAAGAAAAATACTACTACTTATGTGTTAATCTTTCATATGGAAGTCAGTACATTCCACCCCATTTTTGTTTGGAGCCAATCCTTGGATACATGCAACAGCTCAGCTGGCCTAGGATTATTCAGCTTTGTGCCAGAGTCCTCAAACAGAATGTTACAAAATGGAAAAAACAAGGAGATAATCAGTCTCCAAAAAATGCAGTGTTTGTGGGTATATCAGTAAGCTCTTACAAAGCCCCATCAGCTTACATAAGGTTCTGAGAAGACTGAGGATTCTGTCCTAGAACAGCTTTTTGGAATGGAAAAATGAACTATGTTCATCACAGTTCAGTTATTTTAAACCAATATTTTTATTTGGAGGTGTTGCCAGAAGATTAAACTCTCCAAGTCTCCTATGCTAATTTGTAGGGATATATGAATAAATTTTGTGTTGCTTAAGTTTTTCACATGGCTTTCTTCTAAGAATAAGCTCTAATTAACAAATGACCTTTTATTGATTTGTCCTGGAACTGCTGAGTGCTATATGGTAAATCAGAGGTTTAGCTCATAGAAGGAAACCATACAGGAATCTACTTAATTCACTAAGGTCATAAGCTCACCATATGTGGCTGCACAGTGGATTTTTTTTTTTCAAGGCTAATTGGGCTTAGAGCTAGGCTAGTGCTTACATATCCTCTTAATCACAGGTAAAGATGCATTTCAAGCTGGGAATCATGCCTTTACACCTACTCTTACATAGTGCTTTTTCTGCCAGAGCTGCTACTCATCTCCTAGACTGGCATGGTGCCTTCTTGCAAATTAATTGAGGACTTGCTGAATAGCAATGCCAGTCAATTATGTGTTTACAAAAGAAATCTGCATTTTAGTTTGTGCCAATTCATTCTAAAGAGCAATTCTGTGAGTGTAGCATCAAAGCAGACACATGGTGACCCCTCTGAGCTGCAAACCTTGATATTTCTTTTAAAACTGCCAGTTTAAATACCTTAAGAAAGACTAAGATAAATTTCGGGGAAATACATATTTGCAGTCAAGATAGATTTTGCTCTTGGTTTTGAGTTTACAATACAGTGACAATGAACAGATTTTAAAAAGTCACTGCTATTTGTAAGAAAATGATTTTGTCATTGTCATGACAACACTTAATCATAACTTACCATGATTTAAACAGGTGGCCAGGTGTACCATCCCAAGAATTGAATTTGTTGAAAAGAAGTAATATACAGACTCTTTTCATGCAAGTGCCCTATGAATTTTTTATTCAGGTTAAACGCAATTTGAGCAAATGGAGGAATTTAATAAAGCACTTTTCAGAGCTAATAATTAGCCCCATTTTGGAGTGCTTCATAATGGGAATGGTAAAAGATGTTATGGTCTATTTTTTAGAACATTTTGATTTTAGTGTCACAAAAGATAAGACCTACTGGGCTATTTCATAAGTGACAATGTCCTTGGTAACAAGATTCAACATGTGAATTAAGGATTATGTAAGAGACTGCAGCTGGGGTATGGTCTATTACACTGCAGCCGCTGAACAAAAATTGTGATGGTTTTGGTCAGAAAGTAGTTTGGGAAGAAAGATGTAGAAAATGTTTGTGGATCTTTAATATGAAAACACATTTACTTTTACTAAGTAAATTAGTCTTTATAAAGTTCTTTAATATTTGAATATTGACTAATAAATCAGTGGTAGTAATTCTGCTTCCTGGCATGAAAATAGTTCTTATCATTGGAAGGGCTCTTGTTTTCTTGTAAAGTGAACCAAGTTATTTGCTGTGCTTTTTCAGCAAGCCTACTGGTGAGCGACAGGGTAAGACAACCTGACAACTATTCTGCATTCCTGAGTTAAGAGTACAAATTCTTGCTTAAGTAAAAATGTCCCAGTGGTTCCCAATGATGATGCTATTGTTAATGTAAAAAAGATATATTTCTCCTTTTACTCTTCAATCTCATGCTTCTAGAACACTGAATCTTCTGGGATAAGGGGCCAGTTCTTTACCCTATTTTTTCACCACATATTTTTTGCCTGGTAAAATATTTTAATACCTGAATGCCAAAGACTTAGATAAATGATGTCCAAACCCAACATTATAATGTTGAAAATCCCTGCTTATCTGTTATGTGTCTGCTTTGAAGTTAAAGGTAATTCAGAGGCTTCAGAATTGTTATTTTGCATACACTTAAAGCTATCACTAAAAAATATCATGCAAGATGAAGTCATTGATGCTTAATTTGTTCTGAATTCTATCTCAGGTCTAAAAGGAGAATACAGCATCAAATGATATAAGAGCTTTATTTTGGAGACCTGCCAAAATAAAGAGGTGCTAGCAGAATCAGACCTTTCACATGAGGTTTTCCTTGCTGTGGCTGGCTCAGCTTTGTTGGTTGAGATGCTCACTCAGAAACAGGAGATATAGCTCTGGCTTCCCCTCCTGTTATTTTCAGCCTCTTTGCAAATGTATGCCTTATACAAGGTGGATGAATAGCCTGCTTAGATGGAGATATTTCTTTCCTTATGACAAAGGTCTTTATTCCCTTCATATGCTAAAAACTTGGTTTAAAAAAATCAATTAATAAGAAAGCTCAGACTTAAAAACAATTGCACCTAAAATCCCAAACAAAGAGTTTTGAGTACATTTTTAACAAAACTGCCTTAATAAAATAGCAAGATAATTATAGATAGAAATGCCATGGTCTATTACTCTATCTAAAATTAAAACCCACTGTCTAACCTCACACTTAAAGCCACAGTTGGGAAGCTGTAACTTGCGACAAACTAATGTTACACAGTTGGAAGCAATGCAAGAGCAGGAGACATTCCTCTGAAAAATGGCAACTACAAGAGACAGAATTACTTTTTTGGCTATCAGTAATGATCGTTCTGACCATATACAAACTGTGCTGAACTAGAAATACGGTTAAGAGACTCTTTTAAAAAAGATGTTGCTTCAACTGCACTGTTATTAGCTTTCTTTTTATTCCTCTTTGGAATAAATGTGGGGAATAAATGTGTTTATACTAAAAAAAAAATTTATCTAAAAGAGAAAATTATTTAAATACAGTTAAGTGGGTTTGTGTTTTTTTTTTTCTTTCTGCTCTGTTTTGGTGAGTATATGTAATGTGTGCCATGGCAAAGGAATTTAGGCATTAAAGAAAACAATTACTGATACTGAGGCAATTTTTCTATCTATAAACAAAGAAGAGAGTAACCCTGAGGAGAAAGACTTGGAGGTGTAAGCTGACAAGTGATTTGCAAGGTGAGCTTGCAGCCCAGAAAGCCAAATGTGTCATGGGCTGCATCAAAAGCAGAGTGGACAGCAGGTTGAGGGAGGTGATTCTCTCTCTCTACTCTGCTCTTGTGAGATCCCACCTGAGGTTCTGTGTCCAGCTCTGCTGCCTTCAACAGAAAAAAGGCATGGATATGTTGAAGTGAGTCCAGAGGAGGGCTATGAAAATGATCAAAGAGTATGTCTTCTGTGAAGACAGGCTGAGAGAATTGGGGTTGTTCAGCCTGGAAAAGTCTCTGGGGAATCCTTATAGCAACCTTCTAGTACCTAAAGAAGGCCTACAAGAAAGCTGGACAGGTACTTTTGACAAGGGAGTGCAGTGATAGGACAAGGGGGAATGGCTTTAAACTGAAGGCAAGTAGGTTTAGATTAGATATTAGGAGGAAATTCTTTACTGTGAGGGTGGCGAGACACTGGATCAGGTTGTTCAGAGATGTTATGGATGCCCCATGCCTGGAAGTGTTCAAGGCCAGGTTGGATGGGGCTTTGAGCAACTTGGTTTAGTGGAAGGTGTCCCTGCCCTTTTCATGGGGGTTGGAACTAAATGATTTCTAAGGTCGCTTCCAACCCAAACCATTCTATGGTTCCATGATTCTATGAAGAGTGTGACCAGTGAAATTTCTCGATAACTAACATGAATACAACAGAAGTGTTTAGTAAGAAATGCATCAGCATTATTTTAGTATGTTCCTAAATAAGATCCAAAAAATAGCACAGCTTAAACTTTTCCAAACACTCAGATGGAAAACATATGCTTGTAAGGTAGCATATTTTAATAAGCTTGAAGAATAATGATCAAATGGTATTCTAAATGCTATTATTGCTAATATTCCAAGAATAAACTGATAATTACTGTTTGTTAAATGGTAAATTAAAAAATCTTAGGTTCTTTTATGCTTCATGTCATGAGTCCTAACACATGAGTTTTCATTAGTTCACCATTGTGTGTGGTTATGCAGAGCCTGTTCTCTGTATGATCCAAGGAAATCCTGAGTTCACAGAGAGGGCTTGTAAAAACCTCAAACTGCAGGATATTTCCTTCCAGTTATCTTCCTTTCAAATGCAAAACAACCTAAAGAGGTGGCACAAAGCTAAGGCTAATACTGAGTTCCCGAAAGTGTTTAGGATATTTTGGAAGGCATCTGAATTAACCTTTGTTTTGAAAAGAAACGGTGCTTATACATCTCATCCCAAAATATTAAAAGTCATCACTTGCCTTTCAGGAAAGCAAACAAATATACAGTCAGCCATCTCTTTGAATCTGAGCAAACAGTAATTATGTTCAAGATTGATCTGCTGAAATTTTAGCTTTGTAATTTTACAGGGTGATAGGAGATACTGATTCAAAAATAATCTATCTGAATGATAAGGCTTATGTTCATGTCTGTATTTAATTTTCTTTTTTTTCTTAACGACATTAATGAGAACCATACTCCTGATTGACTTTGAAGTTCTGACATAAAGTATTTTTATCTTATAGATGACTTTTAAAATTTTTTCAATAGAAAACAAAGGCAGAAATGGTACATATAGAATTTGGTGACAATCTGTATTTTTTTAACCATGGAGACACCATTTTTGTATTGTGTTTAGTGGAATGGAAGAAAGTTCAAGGATGAACATTACACCCATGGAAATATTCTTTGAATGCTCTATCTAAAGAGGGGTCTCAGTCTGCAAAGTTGACAAGACATCTCTCGATCATTCAAAGCTTGCAGTTGTATTTTCTAATTATAGTTCCTAACAGCAACTTACTGATGATAAAAAGAAAGAATTAATCACATAATTATATGTTGGGAAAGAACTATACAATCAACAAGTCCAACCATTGACCTAACACTGTCTGAACCACCACTAAACCATGTCCCCAAGCCACCATCCCTTTAAACACCTCCAGGGATGGTGATTAACCACTTTCCTGGGCATCCTGTTTGAGTACTTAACTACCTTTTCAGTGAAGAAATATTTCCTACTATCTAACTTAAATCATCCCAAGAGAGGTGATTGTCCCACTTCTCTGCACTGGTGTGGCTTCACTTTGAGTACTATGCACAGTTCTGGGCACCACAGTATACAAAAGCTGTAAAGCCATTAGAGAGCTTCAAAACTAGGTCTACAAAGATAATGAAGTGCCTTTAAGTGAAGCCATACAAGGAGTGGCTGAGGTCACTTGGTCTGTTCAGCCTGAAGAAGAGGAGTCTGAGGGGAGACCTCACTGCAGTTACAACTTCCTCATGAGAGGAAGAGGAGGGGCAGGTACTCATTTCTTTTCTGTGGTGACCAGTGACAGAACCCGAGGAATGGCCTGAAGCTCTGTCAGGGGAGATTTAGGTTGGATGTTATGAAAAGATTCTTCCCCCAGAGGGTGGTTGGGCACTGGAACAGAATTCCCAAAGAAGTGGTCACAGCACCAAGCTTGACAGAGTTCAAGAAGCATTTGGAGCTGCTCTCAGGTACATGGTGTGACTCTTGGGGCTGTCCTGTGCAAGGTCGGGACTTAGTTTATTCTTGGATATTCTATGATTCTAAATCTCCCCTAGTGAAACTGGAGGCAATTTTCTCTTCTACTTTCACTTGTTAATTGGAACAAGGGATTCACCTGTACCTTGCTGCAATCTCCGCTGAGATAGTTGTAAAGTGATAAGGTCTCCCCTCAGCCTCCTTATCTCTAGGCTAAACAACCCTCAGTTGCTCCTCATTAAACTTATCCCCCAGACCCTTCATCAGCTATGTTGCCCTTTTCTGGACATGCTCCAGCACCTCAGTGTCTTTCTTGTACTGCATGGCCCAAAACTCAACGCAGAATTCAAGGTATGGCCTCACCAGTGTGAGGACAGGGGGACAGTCACTGTCCTAATCCTGTTCATCACATTTCCCTAGTACACATGATTGCTGAGTCTCTAGGTTTTATCTCATGTAGTTAAATAGATTAGGATTTTAAACAGATGTTTTTCTGCCCATGAAGGATTATCTGGAAAAGCAAAACACTAACCCAGAAATGTCTTCATTTACTCCAGTGTCAGACCAACACCTCATTGGAATGGATGAGAACACCATGTACTGCGTTTCTGTGGAAAGGGAGATGATTTAGACAAATTACTGGCTACTAAGATTCTACAGATATTTTTTTTTGCAGTAAGTACATAATAAGAATTGAAATTCCTGCATCCCTACCCCTTTTATCTCCATTACCTAGGCTGTAGTGTGTCTCCCCTTCCTGACCGGTTGGTGAGACTGGAGCAAGAAAGATGATGGAGGTCTACAGCTAGCGAGTAAAAGAGTGATGATCGCGATTTCAAATCAGCTCACTGCCTTCTAGTGACATGCTTGAGTGTTTTCTCTTGTCTTTCAGTGCCATCTCATTGCAATGAATAAGCTCCAAGGCTCAAATAAGAGAATATTTTCTGATTAACTTAGGAAAAAATGAAGTAAAGAGCCCCATTGTGAAATGTGCTATAGTTCAAATAATATCACGCTGACTCATAGAGCTAAATATGGTGAAAATATTTCCCTCAGCTGACAAAAAACAGACTGGAAGTTAAATTTCTCCCCTTTCTGTTGTTTAATTTCTTAAATAACTAATTATCTTTATTTTAACTTCTAACTAGGAACTGGAACCGTTTAATGAACTAAATACAAACCCAAAGAAGTTGGTTTTATTCTTTGTGTTTGCAACAAGTAGCAATTTGAACTGTTTCACTTACTAGTTATCTCCAAGGGAAGACACAAAATCCAGGTTTGGATTTGGTTTTTTTTTTTAATATTTTGAGCCTAGGAGGACACTTAAATGGAATTTTACCTATTAAATATGAAGTGCTCAAGGCCTGTATCTCCAGATAAGTGCTGCTTTGTAGGATGTCACAGGGCTGAAAGCCTTCAGGGCTGTTTTTGAAGAGAAATGCAAATATGACCATTGCTTTAGGAGAAGAGATGCTAATCCAATGTGAAATTAGGAAATCTAAATTAATTTCAGTTTTCTGGTTACAGAGCTGCTACCTTTACTCTTCACTTAAACTTTTTTCTTCTGTATCTGTGGCAAGGAACTCTGGAAACTTTAAGATCTCTAAACTGATCCAGTCTGGGGATTTAAGATTTCCAATTTTTATGCTAGGAGCGTTAGGAACTGTATTAAGATGAGCTGTACTCCTTGGCTCTGACTTGTCTCAAAACTTTGCAAGTCAAAAAATTCTGTGAGTAAAAATACTTATTTCACTGGAATTTCAAAAATAGAACATCTTTTACTTTTGCTATTCTTTTGAAATTTCTGTTCTGAGGAAATTTTTTTCTAACCCATTCTACAGAGTAATGTCCTTATAAAAAAAGCAGAAATAAGGTCAACCAGTGACATGCTCACTTAGCACTTCAAAACCTGGTGATAGTCAAAGAGCCAAGGTATGCTCTAATTTATGTGAAATGGAAAGGAAGAAATTGTGTTTAGTGTAGTAAAACAATTGTAACAATATCGAAGTATAATAACCACAATATAAAAGTTCTCTACTTTATCATTTGTGTCATAGTTTATCATAGTTTTCTCTAAGTGTTACTTTTTTGAGTACTTATGCTGTCAGCAGTCATATTGATGGATATTCTACGCTGATGATAGTTGGAAGAAATGTTTGATAGTTATTGAGAAAAGGGCCTAGGACAGGGAGATACCACAGACAGATTTGCTGAAGTAAGTTACTGATGAACCCTGTTTCTGCAGCCATTTCTTATCACATTTAGTTCATGCAGTTCTAGGTCTGGGGAAAGTGCAGAATCTTTTACTCTAGCATAAAGTATGAGACAAGTCACTTAATGATCCATCACAACATCTTGCATCGAACAAGAGGATTTACTTAGCTGGGAACTGCTTCAGCTACAGAGCTTGTACTTCTGAATCCCAGTTAAATGCAGGTTTTTGGTTTTTTTTTCTGTGGACAAGTGCAATTTTGTTGACTTTATCAACTAGAGAGATTAACTGTTAAAGCAATTCTGAAATAATTATATTCTACAATAGTTTTCTCAATAATTTCCTCTTAATATCTGCTCTCTTCTACATCGGTAATACACACCAATGAGGGTGACCTGTGATTGCAATTATTTCTCTTCTTTGGCCATTGAATGACTTTATCAGAAAGGAGAAAAGTACCACTGCTACTCTGGAATAGAAAGTTATTCTAAAATACCTATGATCTAACATTTACTATAGGTAATCAACCATTCGGGAACAATTATCTGAGAAAGATCAAAGTTTTAGTTAAAACAATTAAGACATACTAAACATAATTTGTCACAGAACACACACTGAGTATCACAACACTTGTGAGGAATGTTCTCTTATCATGTGCAAATCATAGAAATAAGGAATTTTGAGGTAATTTCTGTTTTCCACTGAGCTAGTTAAACATTTTGATTTCCATCTTGTGCCCCCTCAAAACAGCAGGTTTCTCAAAGTTTATTAGTTTTTTTATGCTTAGCCAATTAGTTGAAAAATAAATTCCCAATTACCATAAATGTGGTAGCAAAATCCACATTAATATATGTGTTAAGTTTCTGTGTTTTGTGGCACAGGTAAAGATATGAGAACGCTTAAACCAATGAATAGTTCACTATAGCAGTTAACCTCTTATAAGGAAACAAATTTTTCATAATAAGGGAAGATATATAGAAAATCAATCATTGTATGTGTTTTACATGACTGAACTATATATTAAAAAGTACATTTTAAAATATAATCAAGACCAAATGACAATGCTTATAAAGAATCAAAACAAAACCCATAAAATTAATGGGGCAATATCAAATCTTAGGGTAGAAAAATGAATAAGACATTTTTAAAGTCCTTTCAGCGGTCCCATGATTTTACTGAAGTGAATGGAATCTTAACTAATGGATGTTAGTGACTGGCTAGAAACAGGTAAAAAGAACAACTGTACTTTACAAGCAAAATAAAAGTTTCAGGAATCAAAATAGGGAAACCAATATAGCATGCATCAAGTTGCTGAATATGTATGGGATTTTTGATGTCTGCAAGAGGAATTATTTCTGCTCTTCTTCATAAAAGTGATGTGTGGTGGGCATAGAGAGACTGATTGTAGCATTCCAGAAATTCCTTTCATATGAAGTTCATTTAACATCTTTCTAGTATTTTAAGGGCCCCTGGTGGTCTAGTGGTTAGGGTGCAGCACTCTCACCGCTGCGACTCGGATTTGATTACCAGCCCCCGGGCAGATGGAGCTCGTCAGCCCTGTAAGGCAATCCATCTAAGAGAAGGTC
>NW_016690195.1:6096145-6135690 GCF_001604755.1 Lepidothrix coronata
GTGCCCTGTTCTCAGGCTGCCACCGTGGCAGCAGTGCGAGGGGGCAGCCCAGGTCACCCCCCTCTGCATTCCATCTGACCATCCCGGTCTAGCTCCGGGACTGTCTTTTGAGCTTCTTAGCTCCTCTCTCTCTCTGGTGCTGCATGTCCAAAACTGCTCTCCATAATAGGAGTCCATCTGCCTCCTTTCTCGGAGGTCTCAAAGGAGTTTGGGGGGGGTCTGGTACAGTTCTTACCCCAAGACTCTGTAGCTTTGCTGCCGGCTCTCTCTCTCCTTCCAGGAGTTCTTTCTGTGGTGTTGCATGTCTCTGTTGCTTCTCCGGTTCAGGTCTTATCTGTCCTGGCTCTTAGCCAGAGTCTCCGGACGCTGCGTCTCTGCTTTCTGCTCTGTCTCCGCTGCCCACTTTGGAGAAAACATCTCCCGGCTTAACTATAGACACTTAGTCCAGTCTAGCACTGTTCCAAGTCTCTGTAGCCTTCCCCCAACCAGGGGCTGGGAGGCCCCAGAGGCCCCGAGGGGCTCAGAGCCCCTTCCTCGTGGCTCTACAACATGGCCACCTCTCCTCCAACAACCCAAACTACAACTCATCTCTTCCGGTGCTTGTGATATGTTTACATTTTTGCAGGAGTGCCCATTGGACAGAACTTCAAAACTTCCAGGGGTTTCCACCCCTTGGGGTCTACCACTTTTCAGCTTCTGGGGGAAAAACCAAGGTCCAAACCACCACAGTGGTGAAACGACGAAAGGGTTACTCACATTTATTTTTCCCCCATACACACTGCACTCTTGTGCTAAGGCAATGTGTAAAACAACAAACTTTATCATACTGCTTTTATCTAGGAATATTTTCCTTCACAGAGTAGTGTCCATTGAAATACTGGAGACATGTTCTGCAAGAATAATTTCGAGTGTCTTTTTGGTTTCAACAATAATAAAAAGAATACAACCAGCTGTCCATGAGCCAGCAGTGTGCCCTTGTGGCCAAGAAGGACAATGTATCCTGGAGTGCATTAGGAGGAGCATTGCCAGCAGGTCACGGGAGGTCTAGTGAGGCGACATCTGGAGTGTCGTGTTCAGTTCTGGACTCCTCAATACAAGAGAGACATGGAGATCCTGAAGCGGATCCAGTGGAGGGTGACAAATATCATTAAGTGACTACAACATCTCTCTTGTGAGGAAAGGCTGAAGGAGCTGGGTGTGGTCAGCCTCAAGAAGAGATGACTGAGGGAGGACCTGAATAATGCCTGTAAGTAACTAAAGGGAGGGTGTCAAGAGGATGGAGCCAGGTTCACTTTGGTGGCACCAAGTAATAAGATAAGAGGCAATGAGCAAAAACTAATACACAGGAAGTTCCACCTGAAAATGAAGAACTTCTTTACTGTGCACCGGAAGAGATTGCCCATAGAGGTTGTGGAGTCTCCCTCACTGGAGATATTCAACAACTGTCTGAATGCAATCCTGTGCAATGTGCTCTGGGATGACTTTGCTTGAGCAGGGCGGTTGGACCAGATGACCCCCTGTGGTCCCTTCCAACCTTACTCATTCTGGGAATCTGTGATATATGAATACATTCATAAATAAATTATGTTTTGGGGTTTTTTTTGCAATGTCTCGCTGATCTGGAAGCAAGATGATCAACATAAATGCTTTTACTTGTCTTCTTTCAAGCAAGTTTACTTTCTAACATACAAGAGAGGTTTTTTGGTTTTTTTCTAATAGGTAGTATATTTTCCTTACCAAAGATGAGGTTAGTGCAAATCATTTCTCTATTTGCATAAATAAACATTTTCAAATTAGCTCTACGAAGTATAAACTTCATGGTGTAATAAATATTTTAATTATTGTTGTATGTACCCTTCAGGGGTCAGATCTAGGGAGAGAACCAATGGAATTGTATGCTGAAAAAAAAAAGTCTTTATTATTCAGCATATCATTTATGGGTCAGTGGTAAAGAAAGGTGCCTAGGGAACCTATTCTTAATATATGCATGTTTATTGGGTGAAATGTTATGCTAATTTTAAACTAAACCTTTTCATTTAATCTTTTTAATTAATACAGTTGTAATACTTATTCTTGAGACATCTGAGCATTCTACAGATCTTAAGGTCATATATCTGTGATCATTTGTGAGCAAATTTAAATGAACTTGTCTAACCTTATTGTTTATATTAATAGGCTTATAAGTCTTGATTACATCCAGGATATCTACTTGAGATGGTCTAGGTACTTTGCATTCTCTGCAGCAGTTATTTTATGCTGCAGTTCCTTTCCTTAATCAGATTAGTGCTGCTGTACTTACTAGCCTCTTTGTTGTGCTGCCTAGCCAACATAGAGCAAGTGAATATGTCATGATTATAAGTTTACATGGCATTCAAAGGATTTCCATATGCCTATATTTCTGGTGTAGTGTAGGAATGAATATTATTAGACTGTATTACTGTAGTTTTTGAAGATAGATGATGGAATTTTACCTAATTATCCTTGCACAAAAAAAAAAAGTGTCGAGCTATAAAGGGAAACAATAAAAAAATGAATAACCATTTTCTTTCCTCGATAGCTAATCTCAAACAAGAATTTACTTGTTAGAGCGTTCCCATTAATCCTAGTCTTGCCTGCACAGTCTCAGGGAGTTTTGAATGCCTTCAGATTTTACAGTATTCACAGCATGTTCCTGTGGCTTTACTTTCTTTCAACAGTTAATCACCCTTTTAATTAAAAAGAAATAACTGTGTCATTACAGTTAATATCAGCATAACAAATTTAACTTCTGAACTTTTACAGTTCTCAAGACTAACACTGTTGTTTCCACTGCACGAGCTTAATCTATCGTAATGATGCCTTAAGGTCCTTTTGGTTTTTTGATTTTTCTAATTTTTATAAGTTTTATAAGTAGTTATATAGCAGAAGCAGATTTTAGAAGCAGCTGCATTTATTCCCTTACCCTTTCCCTTACCCTTAGCACAGTAAACACACATTCCCCAACTCTCTCACCCCAGTTCCCCATATCAGTTTTCCTAAATTCCATTAGAATGTTTAGTCTCTTGCCAAGGTAGGCCTCTTCTGTTTGAGAACATCTAATCCATATCCTAAACTGCAGAGTACAGTCAAGAACTGGGTGAACCTGTGCCCTTTGTGCTCTGAGGAAGATGAAGTGATGAAGTAGGTGGTCTCAAAAAGACTCTAGCCCCAATTCCCAAGGGACGGATCAGGGGTGGATCAGGGCAAAAGCCAAGGGGTGGAAAAAACTGGGATTGGATGAACAGCATTATAAATTGTAACACCTGAGGCAGAGGGCAGGAGTCTTGTAACCCCTATGCCTTGGAGGTACGACTAAATACTTTCTTATCTTACCTCTAATTGAATTGCTCGGGAGTTTTTTTTCATCAGCTCCTTTAGGCATCAGTAAGCATGAATCTTATCACTCTCTACAATTACTTGAAAGGAGGTTGCAGTGAGGCAGGGGTCAGTCTCTTCTCCCAGGTAACAAGTGATAGGATAAGAGGAAATGGCCTCAAGTTGCACTAGGGCAGGTTTAAATAGGATGTTAGGAAAAAATTCCTTCCTGAAGGAGTTGTCAAACACTGGAACACTCTGCCCTGGGAAATGGTTGAGTCATCATCTCTGGAGTTATTTATGTAGATGTGGCACCTGGGGATATGGTTTAGGGTGGACTTGGCAGTGCTGGGTTAACAGTTAGACTCAATGAACTCAGAGATATTTTCCAACCTAAATTGTTCTATGATTCTACGATGAGGAAGGGAAATTCTGTAAGAAAATAATGCAGGTTACTAATAATGCAGGTTACTAATTTCTACAGACAGAAATACTAGTGTGTAGCTTTGTGTTTATTTTAGAAAGTAGACTACAGTCACAGAGCAGGTAAATGAAGCATGAAGTATGGTGCATTTAACTCAGTAAAATACAAAAAGCAATCACTTCAAGTTTTGGAAACTGAGAAAGAAAATTTCTAATAGAACTTTTTTTAGCAAAAAATATTGATGAATCGATCCTGTGACTTTTGGTTTTTCTTCCTATTAAAGGCTTCTTTTGAGTGCAACAAAATACAGATAATCGAACTGAATTTTAATAGAAGTATTTTTCTACTTCCGTGGGGGGCAATGAGTTCATAATAGGTTACTAGTCCCAGGTAAAACAAACAAAAAATGTAAATTATGTTATAATAAATGTTATTTAAGCATAATTTCTAGATGCAGTATAAAGTTCCCTGTGAATAGTTGTTAGACAAAATAGAGAAACAAAGGGGCAAAGCAAAAATTATCCTTTCACATAAAGAATATATATGACCATGGTGAACATTTGAAGATAGTTAAACGTTGCATCATATGACTGTCACTTGGTGATTGAAAACTGCTAAAGCTGAATATTAGTTTATGTATATTTATGTGTATCAACTAGGGAAATAAAGATCAAGTTGATGGAAGTGTTTAGAAGACTGAAAAATCAAGACAGTTTTTAACTTTAAAACTAAACTTTACTAATTTAATTCAATAACATCACAGATTGTACTAATGCTTAGTTTTTTCTTGTTATTAATCACCACTATTACACCTACAATACTGTTAGTCTTTAATAATTGTATCTTAAAATTCATCATGTGAACACAATCCACTAAGCTGATGCTATGCAGTGACCACTGATGACTGCAGGTGGTCACTGAGGTCAAGGAGGTCAGTCATAAGCATTTTTAGGAAAGAAGTATCAACAAAGGGGTCTTTTATTTTACTTGCTTTTGCCTGATGTTTTTGTGGTATTTGACTTCCTCCTAAAACTAGGAAGTTTACTCCCAGTATTCCTTGTTGCTTTTAGGGTTTTTTATCACTCACTGTTCTTGTGTATTTGGCAGGATGCCCTATCATTCACTGTCCTTTGTGCTAGTCTTGTCTTGCAACTTTCTAATACTTGAATGTCTCTTAGGAACTACTATATGCAGCTTTGCACCTTCCATGGTCACATTGCTCACCTACTTATGCAAAACCTCTTATCTTGTGTCTGACCATCTTTTTTTTTTTTTGGGTTGTACTGTGTTAATACACTGTCTGTAATGAAAGCATCAAGAAGAGACTATTTAAGTGGCCTGATGAAAGCTAATTTTGGAGTGCTGTTCATCAGGCCTGAGGAAACTCCCAAACAGATGGGCTATTTAGTCACACATCTGAATATTGATTTAAGAAAGTTCATGTGCTTACATTAGAGAGAGAGAGAGAAGACTATTTTCTTTCTTCCAGGGCCTCAATCTGATGGATGAAGGTGAATCAGCTGAAGATTGATCTAAAAGGAATTTGAGTATATATTGCAAGTCTGTTTGATGTAAACTTTGGAAAAAAAAGTCTCTTTTATGTTTCTTTTTAAAAATGCTGACATTATGAAATTATTTCAAGTCAATTGCTCTTCTATATGTAGACTGTAGTGGTAGTGAAAATGGCATTTCTTTCTCGGAAAGATGTGATGGTCTGAAATTCTTACATTAAATTTCAGCTTTCTTGGTTTGACCAGTGTCTTCCTTTCTTAGAATTAGACTTTTCCATTTTACATAAAGATGGGAAGCAACACTTACATTTTGTCCAGTAATTCCACCTGTATCATGTTTATTTGTGAACAACTATGTTAGCTTTTTCTGCATTTTCAGCAGCTCTTCAGATGACAGTTGCTGAACACTTTGTAGTCTTGTAAGCCTTAAGATGAAAGAAACTGACTTTTTATTATTATGTGGCAATGAGGTCTGACAGAGTTAACTCAGCTAGAAATTCTCCAAATGTCAATTTCTGAGTGTTACTACTTTGTGATCAGGATGAAGGTGTTTAGGGGAAATGAGTGTCACCCAGACCATGTTAAAATAAAAATTAATTCTTTGAGTTCAGAATGCTCAAAAACAGCTCTAGTTGATTTTGTTTGAATTATTTTGGGGTTTTTTATAAAGTTAGGTTATGTAAATGATTCTTTTGAGATGAAGTGGTACATAATAGATTTAAACTTTTCTGTTATTAAGGCAAAATTATTAAGAACATGTTGCATTTCTGATCAGTTAATTTGGAAGGTCTGTTGCATTAATGGGCTATGATTTTTTTCAATTATGAAATTTTTTTTTTTAATTTTTGTGAAAGAAAAAAGTCATATATTATTCATAGAATAATATATGAATATTTGTTGTAACTCTCACTGTATAATATGTGTGGAAGAATTAGATTTTACTAGAATAACTGAAAAGTTATAAATTTATTATCGATATCAGCATTTTACATCTGTAATACTATGTAAATAAAGTATCAACATAAATTCTTACTGGTGTTGTATTGATAATAATCAATAATTTTTACAGAATGGTGACAGTGTGAACATTAGAATTTAATTATTTTTCTTTTCCTTTTATTTTTTCTTGCTATTGCGGTTTTGCTATGGCAAAGTTACTGCTATCTGATTATACTTCATTTAAATTTCCGATTTTTAATTTTACCTAGCAGAACAATGGACAGTAGAATTTTAATATTTAAATATATTAATATACAATGAAGTTGTATGAATAGTTATGTAAGTTTTCAGGATGGGAAAGCAATTGAATATATTTCAAAATAAATTCCCATTTATGGAACATCTGTGATAACAAAGCCATGATTCCTTAATTCCCTCAGCTCATCATAAATCCGGAAAACACGCCTGACTGTCACCACCAGATAGAAAATGTAATACGTGGATGAAATATTTCCAATTAACAATGCATTGGAAATTTTTTGTTGTTGTTTTCAAAAGCATGCTTTTTAATAATCTAGAAATTACTGGAATTTGTCCAGTTTTGAAATATTTTTTAATATTAAAAAAACCCACTGATTATACGATTAATCCAGAAAAACCCTAAACTGAGTAGAGTACTGCACAGCTTTGCCAATACATGTCATGCCAATATTCAGAACTACTGACTTCATAAGTATGTTTGAGTATTGTATACACTAAGGAAATAGATTGAATCTGTAGGAATTCAGGTAAGCATCTACAAATAATAAATAAAATATGCAGTCACCAGCACAGAGGTGATTGAAGAACTAGTTAAAGTGAGATAATTATAGATTTAACTAAGACACATTAAGAACAAATTTTCTGGTAGAGGAGTAAGTAGGTGATTTGTTTGCAGAATGTGGTACTATGTTGTTTTGGTGGATCTTTCTTTTAATTTTTGCTTTTTTACTAACCGTGGATTAATTAGTCAAACTCAAAAACTAAGGTTGCACTGATGATACTTAAAAAGATGGATGGACTGATAACTGTAGGAGAGACTGGAAGACCTGAAGGCTAGAAAAGCAAAATAGAGACAAAAATGTAGTAACAAAAGCTTTATGGGGCTCCAAGAGATGAATTGTAAAAATTTTTGAAAAGAAAGACCAGCTAAAACAGGAGAGTAAACAAAGGAGGATCATAGCAATTTGACTATATCAATTAATCAGATCAGTTACACAATTGTTCATTTCCAAAGAACCACAAATAATGAATTTAGGAGAAATATATTTTAGGGTTTTTTTAGACCTATGGCATCTGTATGGGTACTTCTAAGACCTCATCTAGAACACTGTATACCATTCTGGTTACCTTCATCATGGAAAACATGAAAAAGGCAAAGAACTCTTAGTAGAGAGTGAAGAGTGAACTTTATGCAAAAGGATTAAAAAATATTTGACTTGCATAATCATCAAAATGAAGAATGAGAGAAGATCAGATTATTCTCCATACATATATCACAGAAGAAAGCAAAAGGTAAGGAGAACAACTGTTTAAACTGAAGGACAATGTTGGCACAAGTGTAATAGCTATAAATTGGCCATGAACTTGGCAGTCTGTACATTTAAAATAAAGGTTTCTAATCACTAAAGGATAAGTAGGAAATGAAAAGTTTTAGTTTTAAGATAAACCTTGATCACATTAAATATAATAAATTAATTATTTTAATTATTTTGTATTTTGTTTATTTCAACTTTTAAATAACTTTTATGGGAAATTAAATTATATTTAAAATTTACATTCAGAGTGACTATATATTCCTGTGCTGTTTTAAAGAGATTTAAACTGAGAAAATTGATAAGTCGCAGATCCAGAGTGGTTCAAATTTAATAACCATTTTTCTTCTTAAAAATCCAAAAACTTGCTAAGATCTTGTAAGAAGGAAGAGAAAGTGCTTCAGACATATTGAAAGAGGTAATCACTATCTGGATTTAGTCATAATTATTTAGCTAAATTCCTATTTAATTTCTACTTGGGCAACCATAGTTTCTGAGAAAGCCACTAAATTTTTGTACTGCAAGGCTGACATGAATTCAGGTATATATATATCCTGTAATCCTGTAGGATTACTTTTCCCTCTCTTCTTTTTTGACTTATAACTTTTAGTTAACTTTTCATCCTGGACTGTAAGACATGGATATATTTAAACAGTGCATACATATAACACAGAGAAAAACTTTTCACAGTTTTACCTAAAACCTGACTTTAGGTTGCAATTTCCAATGCTTGTATTCTATCTCTTGGAAAGCATTTGAACAGAAATCTGTATGCTCTTTCAAACTGAACAAAACAAAATCTTTAGAAAAGATTCAAACTAATGCATGATGAAACTTTAACATTATAAAAAGGCCTGAATTTAGCTGCCTCTTTAAGAAACTATTATTTAATATATATAAGTTTTCCAATTCATTCCTTTGTCAGGTTAACTGTGATCAGTATAATCTTCAATAAACTTTTATGTGATTTAAAAAGCTGGCAGATGAGCACAGAAAAATACCATCATAGGCTTTTTTTGAGGACTTCAAATACTATCTAGACTTTGAGATTGCCAAGTATGGTAACGTGGCATATGGCATTTGTAAAAGGCCATGCATGCGTTGTCTGAGATGTTTGAAAAATTGTGATTTTTAGGCAATTTTGACAGAAACTACCTGATTTCTTTTCAGTACTATCTGTTATTCATCATTCCTGTTCAAAATGCCTCTAAAACCTGTATCATGTATATGCTCTGGGGTGGATGACTTTACCAGATAGGACCCCATTTTACTATGTAGTCCATGAATTTATGAAAAACAATAACCTATTGATAAGGTTCTTCTGTTTATACTGAAGTATACAGCATGTATACAGGTAAATAATTCTGACAGAAGTAAAAATAAATTGGTCACAAAATAGCACGCATGGAACAAGCAGGTCATCATTAGCTGTCCAGACTATCACTGTGTGTGTCTGGACAAATGCAGGGCCAGTTTGCTAGAAACTTCAGACATTGAGCCCTACATGGTCCAAAACAATGCTTTATTGTCTTATTGGATAGGAATGTTGTAACTCACTACCTGAAAATCTTGGCAGAAATTATCTTGGAGGCATATTAATATTGCATCAGGACTGAAGTCTTGAAAGGTTCAATATTGGCATTGAATTGTTTTGTGTTTTTACTTCCCTCACTTTGTTCTTTCACTTACATGAAGCAAAATGAGATCCACCTATACCTGTCCATACCTGTGTATGCCTTTTAAACTTTTATTAAATTTTTGCTTTCTGAGTTATTAGAAGGGAACTTTTAACTAGTAAGTTGGAGAATAAGAGAAGTCATAAAAGATTTGAAGTTCATGTTTTCTTAAGTCACAGAAACCAGAGAACAAAATGCTGAAATATATTAAAAAAAAAAAAAAAAAAAAAAAANAGAGAGAGAGACAAATTGTACTTTACTTTGATCTTTTTTTTAGTTTCCATAGTGGAAATCAGTATTGTGACCATGGATTATTCTGATTTGGCAAAAGTGGAATTTTCTTGCTACATAATTTGTACCTTATAATGAAATAATTGTACCTGCCCACAATGCTCATCATTCTTACAGTGTAGACATCTACAGTGTTTTTCTATGCTGTCAGAGTTATTACAGGTATAGTCAAGGGTATAATTCACCTCACTAAATGTAGATATTATAGAGCATATGCCACGAATCAGGCTATTGAATTGCACCATAGCTTCTACTGACTTTTTACAAGACATAAAGCTAACAGAATCAAGTATAAGATGTTTCTGTATGTATGAGATGTCTATTTTATGTTGTTTGTGATAATGGTAACTCATTATAGAACTGTAGACACTGTAGTGTCCTTCAGGTATTTGCTAGGTGAATTCAGACAATTCTATTAATTTTTTTCTTAAGAAAATTTTAACTAAGCTAATCAAAGGAGAGTCCTGATTGTTTGCTAAGTCTGAGCATTGTTGTTTATATTTTGCCCTTACAAATTATTCAGCAGACATAAGATGCAAAATGCCATCATTTAATAACGTGAAGTCCTCCTGCTTCACAAGTTTCCTTCTGTACTGTCTCCTCCTCTGACAAAATGGTCCCCCAAGCCAGATTTGAAGTACAAATTTACAATTTCTTTCAGTTAAGTTTTAGAATGCCTCCTGGTAGGAAAATAAATTTTAAACCAGTGTTTAAAAAGAAAAATAAAGGAAGTGTTTAAAATTTTATATATGTCTACAGGGCATTCTGCTAGCAATACTGAAACCATGTGAATATGAAGAATGTTTAGAAGTTTATGGGAAAAAGAAGCCTTTCAGTTACACGATGAATAATTTATCTGAAGATTGGCAAGTTAAACATTCCCTTCTTCAAGTTATTAATTTAGAAAATTTCTGATCTGAAGGCCCGTGGTCATCATCCAAAAGTGAGTCCTCTGGGTTCTTTGGTGGGTTTCTTATCTCCCTGAATAAACCTACCTGCTTTTGCAGACTCTTCACTCTTGATCCTCATTTGTTCTTGGAATACTCATGAGGTTTTATCTCAGCACAAATTAAGCCTCAAGGAAGCTATGATATTTAAATATATAAGTTGTATCACCATGTTATGCTTCTAGGGTTTGGGAGTAATTTTCTCACCTCAGAGTTAGTAACTAGTGAAAGTGACCAATACCATTCTTGAATTTTATATTTTTAAATTCAAAATTTAAAAAGCACATAAGAATATGCAATTCTAAATAGCCATAACCTTCTATGTATGTTTAATGTCTTAGGCTTACTCTACTGCGAGCTCTGTGAAGCAAGATTTTTCATGACTTGCCAGAAAAAAAACAGTTTATATTCCTTTAACTCAGACTCAGACATTGCAATGATCCACACCAGATAGTATATCTTGTCATGTTTTGTTTTCTGTTCAGTTGTCTGTCTGGATTCCTCTCTCTCCAACAGAGAAGCTGTAAGAGAAGCCATAAGGCTATGCTTAAACCACATGAAACAATTTTGCATTTCACTTTAATACTCAAATCTATCTGTCCAAACAAACAGGATACTGTGCTTGGCCTGAAAGGGGGCTGTAAAACAGTACTGAAGCAACACAGCTGTAGAAGGTGGCATCTATGCACTGCACTGCTACTAGGTAAAAACCCAGAATTACTTTGAGACTGCTCTAGAAATTTTTGTTGTGTTGATGTAATTGCTCCCAAAGATCTTTTGACCATGCCATCCTGTTAGTTTTCTAAATTCAACAAATGAATCCCTTGGGCTTTGTTTTCAAAAAAAAATAGGGAAGGGAAGGTGATGGGATTTTTCTTTTTTTTTCTTTTCTTTTTTTTTTCTTTATACTGATTTGTATATTCTGATTCTTAGCCCCTGGAAAAAAAACCAGAAGGCTGACCCAATATTAATTCGCTTAGCTATGGATGTTTGACGTGACGGAGTTTTCTGGGGAAATAAGATAGATTGCAATTGTGCACTAAAATAAAAAAGGTTAGTTTGTTTCCCACTCCTGCCTCCCAATTCACCAGTGATGGAAATGCCAAAATACATTTTAATGAGTTGGTTTTCATGTTTACCTGATTTTTTCTGTCCCCGGTTATGTTGAACATCCAAATAATCTGTTCCAAGAGAATATTGTTGTGATATTTTCTCAATGTTTTGCCAGGTAACTCAGTGTCTTTATTGGCTTCATAATTCAGCACTCCTGTGAGCAAGAACATTGTAAGCTGGTAAAATGTACGGTTTGATGATTTAACATGCAGTCTAAAAAAAATCAAACAGTCAAAATCACACTATCCAATAATTTGAAAATGGCAGTCTGTTCAGGCAGTTGAGAAAGTATATTCTTACAGTTGCAAAAATCTCTAACTTTCCAATGTCAGACTAGTGCTAGGAAAATAAAACTTACAGATGCATGAGATGAAGTTTGGGCAGAATAGTTAATAGTGAAAAAAAAAAAGAATGAGGAAGTGCATACAGAACACCTTGATTGGAACCTGGTTATCCCAGCATGATACTTTTTGTAGTTGTATTTTTTGTATTCTGCTACAGTACTGATGCAGTTTCTGTCATATTTGAAATTGTATGAAAGAGAACCAAGCTATGAAATACGTTTTTTCATCTGTTCTTGCTGTGATCCATTCAAAAGTCTAATATCTCATACATAAGGCTAATACAGTTCATAGTATAGGGAAGAAGTCCATGATTCTAATGTATAATTGCTTAGATACAAAGAAACTCAGCAACTCTCAGTTTTCTGAAGATTAATAATGAGACTCTAGCATGTTATGGAAGACATTACTTTTAAGGTGTAGTGAAAATTATATTTTAATATTAAGTTCATATGCTGATATCTCTCTGAAAATATACCTTGAATTATGGCCGGAAAGCCTACCCCTGATAAGACCTAAAGTCCAACACAATGCAAGCTATCAGCTGCTGGCACTAGGGTGCTGTCTTGGTGTTACAGTGTGCTAAGACCATCCTGGCTCACCAGACGTCGAATACACATCTTGCTATTGAAACAGGATTTGACACATTAGCTAGTCTGCTGGCTTGTAGATCTGTGACTAGCAGTCAATCGCTGTTATAGTTAAAGTTCAATCCCTTTGCACACAGTCAAATTCTTCTGACAGAACCCTTCTTGGGGTGCATGTGTGGAGATTCGTCCCTTGGCTGGGGACGCCCTCCAAGGACACTCCTCCAGGTTGAGAGAAAGAGATCTCCCCATGAGCATTGGTCTGGGTGAGTTACATCAAATCTCTACTTAATTATTATTTCTTTTTGCTAGTTTTAATATAACTGCTTCAAAAATTGCTTTGTTACAGTGCACTATACTACTGTATGCTATATTATTTTCTACTAGTAGATTTTTAGCGTTTATATTGTGTAATAAATAGTTCTGATTAAGATCTTCCATCTCTTCACTTGTTTGTTAATTTTTCATAATAAATAATTCATTTATATAAATATATCTGTTCTGCCATCACTAAAAACCGTGTGACAAAGTGGTTTAATCACACCTCTATAATTTCTCTAAATTGAACCCGTTAACATGGTCTGAGGCTAAGATAGGATTCAGTCACATCCGAATCCTTCTCTGAGAAGGAATTTGAAAAGCAAGGGAGTCCTTTCTGTACCTTGAGACTCACCAACAAGGCTTTACTTTTTAATAACTTTGCCTTCGACTCCCTCCCATGACAGGAATAAGTAATTTTATACAGTGTAGCAGAACACCTCAAGATACTTGGAACTGATATGCGCATGACAGTCTTTTTGGAAGGCTAGGAAACCATGAGGCTGATGAAAGTAGTGGATATATATATTTTTTCCACTGAGTTATAAATGACATATAGTAGTAAACTCACATTAAAAAAAATTAATCAAGTACTGGTGAAGTTCAAATCACTTATCTTCAGTTCATTGACTTTGAAGCATATGACAGTACTGAGGTTTTTTTAACTCTAACATTAGTCAATGCCTAAAAAGCTCTCACAAAAGTGATCTCGTTTTAGGGAAATCTTTGTGTGTAATTGTCAATTAATAGTCACAGTTTTCAATTAATTTTGAACTCATTCACTCTACAAAACATTATTAGATGTTTGTTTAGATTTGCTTTAATCTAACTTTAATAAAATGCTTCCTAGTCAGGTTCTAATTTTCAGTGAGCACTAAAAGGACTATAAATTGTTTCTATTTGGTGTGAAGGAAATGTGTAGCACTTACATTCTGTGTTTTCTCATCAGTGTTTGTTTTTCATTTATGGTGACATAACACTTTATACACAGCTTGGAAGAGGTTTTGTTGCTGGAAAGATAGTAATTTCCTTTTTATGGCAAACATGAAGAAAAAAAATGGTAGGGAAAGCTTTTTTTGCTTTTGTATAGGTCATACCCAATGAAAAAATCCATCTCTGGTGAATCAGGTTACTAATCTGTGAAACCGATGTATAGCAGATACTGATTTTTAGAAGAATAAGGAACAATTTTAGGGGACGTTTTAAATCCTCTAAGGTAAAGGTTTTCTGTCCAAAAGATGATTTCATGGAGATAGCTTTCCAATTTATTTGTAGCTTCCAATGTTTTTAAAGTATGGTTCATGCATCAGAATTGTTTTTTGTTCACGGAGATTTATGAATTATTTACAGTTAAATGACCATTTTTAAATGAACGCATTAGCATTACAAAACCTAAAATAGCTATTGAATTTACTGAAATTGCATTAATTCTATTCATACTAGAATTCATACTTGAAGTATATCTATTCTTATTTTTGAAAGTAATTTTTAAAAAGCAATATAAATTTTGCAAGGATTAGAGATGTGCAAAGATTTGAGTACACAGATTCTTAAGTCCTTAATTCTCTCAGACAATACATTATAGGTTTTCAAAATAAATCCTTTTGTGAAAATATGTAGCTTTGATGGACGTTAGAAAAAGAGGCAAAATAAATTTCTGGATTATTCATATCACAAACATTCAGAGCCAGAAGTCTTCATTGGCCTGTCAAATTTATTTATATCTTACAGTATTATCCCAGAGAAGCAGCTTTAGTTTGCCAGCAAGATTATTGTTACAAGAAGATCTGACAGTTTCAAATACATGTATGTGAATAATACATTACTATGTATATCATGCCTTTAGGTATTCAGCATAATTTTTAAGCTATAAGCCTAGTTTTTCTTAATGGGACACTTCACATGCAACAGCTTAGGAATTCTATATGTCAAACTTTGACAAGTTTCAGCAATAAGTAAATCTTGCAACTGTGTGCCATTCAGTCTGGTAACTGGAATTATTAAGGAACAAATAATTCATTTTACCTGGATTTTTCTACCTTTTCATGGAAAGCTGAAGCAAAAAAGTTTTGTCTTACCCTAAATGAAGTGATAGCTTTTCAAACAGATACATTTGTTTTGTACATGGTAAGAGAAAATACATGAAAGTATAAAGTTGAATAAAGGTTTTGTCAGCATAAGCACAGGATAGTTAATAATAATGGCCAGTCTTCGCGAGCGAAGATTTGGGAAAGGTCATTAACCCTTCGAGCCTGCCCAGTGGATTTTTTTTTAGGTGAGACACAGCGTGCGCTGAACTGAGCCCACCCTTTAATCCTGAGGTTCATCTGCCGGGGCCGAGCAAGCTTGGACAGTGGCAGTGAGGTCCCCAGGACGTAGGTTTTTGTTTTAGAGTGACCTTCTCTTAGATGGATGGCCTTACAAGGCTGACGAGCTCCATCTGCCCGGGGGGCTGGGAGTTCGAACCCCGGTCGCAGCGGTGAGAGTCCTGCACCCTAACCACTAGACCACCAGAGGCCCCACAGGATAGTTACATCAGTCACAAGTGACAAACCCTTTAGTCAGCATTAGATGTCATCCCATGTACCTGTCAATAAAACCTGGAAAAGAAATCTTACCCTGGCAGTTTTTAAGTGCTGTATGTGTTGGTGTAACAGTTCGTTTGGATACATGTCCGGAATAAAGACAAGTGCCAGAAATATTCAAACACACAAAATATCTTTTATTACAGTGAGAATAAAAATAATAGTGATAAACTTAGCAAGAGGAATTAAAAACTAAAAAAGGATACAAAATAACTACCTTACTGGGTGGCATTAAAACAAATACTACGAACAGCATTTAATACAGTATTAACTAGTGAAAAAGGGGATACCAAATAAGATCTTAACACAGTATTATGGATAACAAGATATTGGTTAGTAAAAAGGGAAACTAAAGGAAAAATACTATAAACATAAAAGGGGAATTAAAGGAGCACTAAAGGATATTAAAAAGTTTGTTCTCTCAGTTGCTTCCTATCAAAACACTGTGTTTACCCACACAGACAGGCCAGGGCTGTCAGGATCTGCAGCAGCTGGTCGGTGCCCATGCTTAGTGGGCGTCCCTGCGGAGCAACACAGTCTCGGTGGCAGGATGAAGATCGCTCAACTCAGCAGTCCTGACACCCTATTTTTATCAGTTCCACATTACACTACGTAGGGCCAGTATGTAGTATAAGGTGATGCCTGAGTGGCAGCCAAACACCACCTAATCATTACCTAATGGCAACAGTCTACGCATGCCCTACTTGTAGGGCAAGGGGCGAGTGACCCCTGCCCAGATAATCTTCCTCCCATCATCATCTTTCTCACCCCTATGTATGAACTCTACCATTGTGTTTCAAGGGTAGATGTATCTATCTTACAATATGTAACAAAACCAAGGAAGAACTCAGCTCTGATAATAGGGGCTATCAAGCTGACTTGCTAAAAGGCACAATGGACCTTACAATTAGCTTGTGCCATGAAGTTACATTGTACCATACTCTAGCTGGTTTCACATCCTAATATGATTCCTTTCTCACGCCTCTATGCTCCATTGATCATCTAATTCAAAAGTACCCCCCTTACAGTTGCATGTTGTCTTGGAGGCTTAGAACAGTCTGATAGCTTCAGAAAAGCTGAATGGATAATTGGAACACAGATGAGTATGTGAAATAAAAGGCCTGAAAATTTTGGGAATGATAAAATATATTTTAATTAGAAGAGTTGCAAATTAATAGGAATTTGGGTATTATAATTTTGTCTCCACCACTAATTGAAATAATCTTCTCCAGACACTTGTGTAATTTTACTGCCTAACATTGTTTTTCTTCTATTACATAAATTTAACCATGAATTTTGATGAACTGTATTTTCAGAAGCTTTTGCTGACTAAGCATTAATGAGAAGTTCTTGCCTAAATTATATTACTTTATATTACTGCTTATATTTCCTTCTCCATGACTCTCTAAGTTTGGCTTTTGGTTGTCGTACATTAACACTATGTTTCTGAATAAGGATATGCAGAGACCTAGCATTATGTGTATTTTTAAATGTCATTCACACCTTAGGGAAAATCAAGTTGTGGTAGTTTCCTCAAGTTGATGATTTGAAGATAGGCTATAAATTTTGGAATTGGATGGTTATCTTTTCTAATTACACTCTGAAGTAAACATGCTAACCAGCACAGATGCTGGTGATTTTGCAAAGAGAATATATGGTCTAAAAGCATACTGTAAAAGCATGGTCTAAAAAAGCATGTAAAAGCATGGTCTAAAACATACTGTAAAACATACTGTGCTAGGAGAAAATTCTAAATTCAAATTTTTTAACTTTAGAAGGAAAGGACAAGTACAAATAACAGTAAATTAAACTAGTCAAAGATATGTGTATGTCTAAAAATGAAGTAGCCTATCATTTGCTTTTGTACACTGTACAAGAAAACAGAGTATTCAGCAGTTTGAAAACTAACCTTTGGAATTAACTACATCAGATGATGACAATGTCAAATATTATAGCTGCAGAAGCCCTCATGCAGCCTTAGGACTTGAAGGAGCAGTGGAAAGGTGATCACAGCACGAAAGGAAAAGGAGAGTCAACAAAGAAACAGGTTTTATTGTATAAGAACTTTTAAATGTAACCTTGTTAGAGAGAGGCATATTGACCAAATTATTTGCTCTGTGTTAATATGTCAGTGTACCTGACCTAATAATAAACTTTATTGTGTTTTTGTTATGCCATTAAGTTTTGATTGGACTAGTAATACATTCTTGGCATCACTTTTATGTAGTTACTTCTATGCTTGTCCATCACAACATTTTGACCATACTAATATGGCCACACCAGGATTTCAGAAAATATTCATAATTTGAGAGCAAGATGGTGCTAGAAGGTGTTGGTCCAAATCTTGGAATCCTTACAAGAAATACACTTAATTTTTAAGAATGTGCATTATCTAGTTAAATTCTATTAATTTTTCTGAGAATCTGAAAATTAATATTCACAACCTCTCTCTGAATTAAATTATTTAAATATTAATGCTTATATTTACAAACTAATGCTTTGTGACAGTTGTTGATAACAGTACTTAAGTAATTGCAATTTTACATAATTGAGTCATCTGCTGAAGTGGGACAAATTCAGTAAAACACAGAGCAGAGGTGCTCCAACATACCTTTTGAAAATAAATGGCTGAAAACGTGTCTGAGGTGCTCAAGTCTCGTATTATGTACTCTGATATAATGATGAAAACCTAGTCTTGAGTGATATATTCATATAATTGAAGAGACTGTCTCTCAATCCTTTCTCTAAAATAAAAGATAAGGATTTATAAAACCTTCTTAATCTTTTCATAATACATCTCCTTACTCCTCAAACCAGCAAAAAAGGAGATATAAATAAATATAAATAAAGGATATGTATCAGTACTTACAACTGATATTTGTAAGTACAACTGATTAGTCCATTTAGCTCACACTCAATCAATTAAAACCTTTTCTGTAGCCTGAATTAAGGAAAAGTAAATCACCTACAGGTAACCAAAAAAATATTTGAGGGGTTTAGAGCTATTTTTAATCACCTATTCAATCAATGCCACAAGGAGTGAATGTACCTTCTAGGAAACAAGACTGAATAATTAAAAAAAAAAAAAAAAGAGGTATTTCCTTGAGGCTAGAGAAGACAAAAGAGCTATCAGCTGCATAAGCAGATGACTGACCAAAGTGGCTCCAGAACTGCTAGCGAAACTGCTGAAGGAGTTTGCCAGCCAAAGAGTACTCCTGGAAAAGAAATCTTTCCTGTTTAGAGAGCTGTACCCTATGATTCAAAGGAATAGGCTAAAAATTACTTCAGTCAGATAAGAAAAACATTATCCATTCAAGATGCTTCACCTAATTAAGATAAAAATATAAAAGCATTCTGAAAATATTGTTGTTCAGGAAAGAAGTGGTGCATCAGTTTTCAAGTGTCTGTAGTAGTCTCTCTTTAGGGGTATGGAATAAATGTGCTTTTCTCAGGTTGTAATAAAACACAAAGAAGCTGAGAATGAAAAAAACATCCCATTACTGGAGGGAATAGATTCTAAAAAAGATACTTCAAAGCTATTATTTTTTAGTTTGTATACTGTCACTTTATCTCTTGATCTTGGGGTGATATAAGTGGATAAAACCTTTCAATTCCAAACCTTTCAAGCCAAGGTGTTTTCATATCCTGACATAAGCTATTGAATTGTTCACAGGTCATGAAACAGGGTGACATGACTGATAACACTCAACAAGACTAGCTGCAGTTCAAAAGCTCAAAATAAATAAGAGAAAAATTCTCTTCTCAAAACCTATATTAAAGTGCTGTTTGTAGAATTGGCTCAGTGATCCTTAAGAACGCATATGATACAAACGACATAAATTGCAATATATAAACTGTCCTAATTAAGATTTACTAATTGGTTCTGAATTTAATTAATCTAGATTTAAACATCAAGGTAAAAAGGCAAACAGCTTTTTCTGTGTTGATTTACTGGCTGTAATGGGTTGAACTTGGCTGGCTGATAGGTGTCCACCAAGTTGCTCCCTCAGTCTTCCTCCTCAACAGAAGGGGGGAAGAAAATAAGTTTAGAAGCTTGTGGGCCAAGATGAGGACAGGGAGATCAATTACTGTCCTGTGCAAAACAGACAATAGAAACTAGTTTCGTTTATTGGCAATTAAAAAGAGAGTAGGATAGGAAAAAAAAATCCCCAAACTAAAACCAGCTGCTCCCCATCCCTTCCTTCTTCTCAGGCTCAGTTTCACTCCTAACTCTTCTGCCTTCTCCCACTGAGGATTGCAGGGGGATGGGGAATGGGAGTTGTGTCAGTTCATGATGTATTGTCTCTGTTGCTCATGCTCTTCTCCAACAATGGTGACACTGTGATATTTGCTGTACACTACCTGTTAAAGATGAGGAATTAGATGAAGCCATATTAAACTGCTGGAGAAAACTTCATGCTCACATGACATCATTCACACGGGGTACACCAACCACCTGAATATCTTCTAGAAAGGCAGCAAACAGTCTAGGGACTTCTGAAAAATACTTAGGACAGTTTCTTGATGCATGCAATCTATGGAGGAGCATGTGCTGGACATGTTGCTCATGAATGAGAACTGATTGGTGATGTACATCCTTAGAGAAATGAGTAAAAATAAAAAATAGTAGAATTACTGCCATAAACTTCTGGAGAGCAGATTTTGGCTTGTTTAGAGATCTGTTAGTTGAGATCTCATGAAAGTCTGGCCTGAAGAGTAAAAGGGCCATGAAAAACTGGTTGATTTTCAAGGTTAACATCCTAAAGCATAGAATGGTTCATGCTGACATGGCGAGAAGTTGATCAGGGAAGGCAGAAGGCTAGTACAGGGAGGCCCTGACTGAACTCCAATACAGAAAGGAAGTACAAGAGCTGTGAAGATAAGGACTGGCCACCTGTGAGGACCACAGAGGTATTGTTCAGGTGTGCTGGTGTGGAGAACCAAAAGCAACAGCTGAGCAGGAGGTAGAACTCCAGAGAGAAGTGAGGTCTTCTAGAAGTATGTCGGCAAAGAGAAGGCAAAGACAAATTATCTTATTCTGTTTTAAATAGAGAGGCTATGGGAGATCTTGCCTTCAGTTATTGAATGAGAGGCTGTAGTGAAGACAAAGCTAGATGGTTCTCAGAGGTGTACAGTAGTATAACAAGAGGCAATGGGCACAAGCAACAACATGAGAAATTATGGTTAGCTATGAAAAACACCTTCTTACCATGGGGGTGTTCTAACACTCCAAGGAATTGCACAGAAAGGCTGTGAAATTTCAGTCCTTGGAGATAGTAAAAACCTGGGAAAAATCATCTTAAATGGACCTGTTCAAAGACAGGGATTACACCTGATGACATCCAACCTATTTTGTTAAATATAGAATTAAATTGTAATTGTACGGTACTGTGATGTCACAAGTGTCCAAAAATACTCCTCCCAATTTAAACTCTGTATTGGTCTTAATACATTTCAAAAATTCAACAATAGTTTGAGGTAGGAACAGGTAGGGGGCAGGTTATACCTTGATGCTACTCTACACATTAGCTACATTAACACAAATAAATTGTTAATTGCTCAATCAACATACTTAAATGCTCACCAGAGTTAATTGATGTAAAGGCTACTGGTGGATTTTTTCTTAAAGTACCTGGAATGGATAAAGAACTTAGGGAAAAGCTGTACGCTTTTACTGCTTTTGCTTTGCTTTAATTGGTTTTTAAGTTCTGAAACTGTTGTGGAAAAAATAAGAATTAAATAATAACAGTCCTAATTATTCAGAACGCAAATTAGCTAGTTAAATTACACACAGAAAAAAATATTTAAATTAATAAAAGACAAAAATCCTTGGTTTTAGTTGAAGAAGGCCATTTTTCAACAGCTCAGGATGTAAACAAGATCTAAACAAGAGAGGTTTTTTATGTGAAAAGTTCACCAGTTGTTGTAATCCAACACAAAAACCCTGAGATCTTTATGAGCAGCAATAAAGGAAATATTTATATTATTAATGAAAACTTACATTTTATCCATTCCTGTGTGATACTGCTGGTTTGTGTGCCAGCACTAGCTGTTAATGCACAAGAAATTTTTTAGATGCTTTTAATTCTTTTAGACTCTGCCTATAAAAACCAATGAAGACCACATACTGAGATGGAGTTAGGAGTTTTAACTGTGTTTTCATCTAGGTTTATACTATAAAGCTATTTGTTCTTCTGAAGAGGGGTTTAAACTAGTGAAGAGTTAAACATACTACATTCCTTACACCCATGGTAAAAGTTGTTATCCTTTGAAGGCGTGATCTGCCTAAAGGGAACTCTGGGATTATTTCAGGCTGCAATATCTAACTGATCTCTTGCTGTTGGCATGCAGTCAGTAGACTTCATAGTTATTTGGTCAGGGAATAAATCCAAGCAAGGATAAATCCAGGGTTTCTTTAGTGGTCTGCAGGTATGCGTAGACCCTCCTAGCATTAATCTGAGGTATGCATCATGATAAGCAGAGTACTGAAAAGTGAGAAAAACTCCACTAAATGTTCCACCAAAGTATTTCAAATGTTTAAACTACAAAAATTTCCTATCAGCACATCCACTCCAGAAGTCAGCTGCTGTCAATCTGCCAACAAAGAAAACCATCCTTACTTCCAAAGTAAACTATTGTATGATTAATGTTATTTTTATAACTTCTACAATTAACTTTTAAATGTAATTTTCAGCAAGAATACTTACCCTTAAAAAGTGAACATTACATAACTTATGCCCCATAGGTAGGTGTCCTACATGACACTCCATTACTGACCGTGGTTTTGACACTCTGATAGAATTATTTTCCCAACTGGATTTCTATGTGTCCTGTAATTCATGCTTTTTATATTTCAGCCCTTGAATATATATTTTTTTACTTTGTGATTAAAGGTTTGATTAAAGAAAAGGCTTCTTTAAACTGTGTATGTTCAAGAAGTAAATTTTCCCTGTCTAATTAAATTATTCTAATTAAATTATTCTGAGCCTTTGTTCCCCAGTAAGTGCAGGGAAAGGAATTCTAGTCACAAAGATGGCAATATTCACATATATTTGTGTCTGCTCTTGTTGCAAATATGATTCTAAACAGTAAACTAAACCTTAGTTCTGCCTTATTTACAAAACTGCTGCCCAAGCTCTTCCCTAACCTGATTGCCAGAGGATTTTATTTTATATTTTATTTTATATTTTATTTTATTTTATTTTATTTATTGTCATGTCTCAATACAGGAAGAAACAAGTCCTGCTGGCATTGCCACTACCGGTTTACAGGGTCATTTTGTCACTGTGTCAGCTCTTGCATCTCTGTTTTCCTTTTTCCTACTTCATGTTGACAAGTCATTTTTCATTTCCTGTTGCTAGATGTCCAGCCTTGAGTCACTCGAGGGATCCTTATACCTGGAGGTACATAAGTACTGCACTGGCATCCTCTGGAGAACCTTATCAGTACTGTGCTTGGTCATTATGATTGATGACTACAGATGTAACTGTCATCATACAGCTGTTGTTTGCAATCAGGAAATAAAATGACCTTCATTCTGACCTCCTGTAACGTATTATAATACACAACGTTAAAGTTGTTTCTCTTTTATGGTCATTGATTAAATGAAAGTTTAACTTAATTCTTACAGTTTAGTTTATTCCTCACTTTCCTTCACACTGAAAGTAAGAATTTAGACTGCTGGAAGTGTTCAAGTGTTTTTTTTAATTTGTTTATTTTCATTTCAGTCCTTATTTACTTAGCATTTTAGTGGCCAACTTCTAGGACAATTGAGTATTATTTTTATTTTGTAACTCTTACATGGCTTTCTGTTTTCAGCTTTTTTTAGAGTGATACTTTTGAAATAGCAAGCTGTCATGCTCACTTGAGAAGGACTTTGACACAAGCAAGTCAACACAACAATTCTCTGGAATCTTGTTTCAATGCTTCTCTCTGCGGTTATAGTGCTGTCTGTCACAATTCTTGTGTTTCACATTCATACAGTTGGTTTGGGTTAAGAATTTTTTAATTGCTTCAATCTAATCGTCATTGTCATGCATTCTTTCATGAAAGATCCTTTAAAGCAAGGAAGACAAAACAAGTTCCATTATTTCAATGGGAGCTATACTGAACGGAGATACACATAAAGTTTACAAATGCTAGATTTTAGTGATTCTAGTCAGACTATTTTATTCATCATTTCCTAATGAATTTAGGAATTCCTGGTGCAATGTACTTTATCTCTTAAATACACAAGCACACCTTTTCAGTTTCAGAATAAAATCAGACAACATAACAATAAGGACTTTAGTAATATTTGCATATAAGGATTTTTGAAGATAGATTATCAATCTTAAAGGACAACATGACCATTCTCAAGTAGTCAAATACTGAAATTACTGTATTTTAAAAATCTGCAAGTAATATTACCTGAGATGAAAATTAAGTTAGGAAAAATATAGGTGTTATTCCTATCGCCGAGTGAAAGTGAATCAATGGCAATCTTGAGACCCAGTTTCTGGAGCATTGGGTGAAAACTTCTTATGAATACTTTCCTTGCATTTAAAAAGGGTCATTGACCTCAGGCTTGCAAAAGTGACATGTGTTGTTAAGTGGGCTTTAAATTAAGGATAAAAGAAGGAAAGGAAGCTGTCAAATTGTACAAAAGAATTGACATGATCTCCCAACCCACAAAATAAGCGAATACTGAATGCATTAACTATCTTTTATTTTAGAACAAAAAGAATGAATATTAATAATATAAAATGTCTAGATAAAGAGAAAAACAAGATCAAGAAACTGCATTATCTAATGGACCTGTTCTAATGTGAATAATAACTCTGTGATAGTTTTGCATAAATGGATCAGCTGTATGTAGACATAAAAAGCTTTGTAAAAATCACCATAGAAGCAACTATATTATAAAGACGGCATATATCAGAAAGGAGTAAAACAAATTATGGAATTTCATTGGAAGTTCTTTGGGTTAATATCAAGAAAAGAAAAACAAAACTAAGGGAGATATTTTTTTTCCTCCAACTAACCTGAAATTAACAGTTTGCAGTGTAACTAACCTACTAGCTGCTAGCAAACAGACTCAAGCAAACCAAGAGGTTATGTTTCTGAATAGATGTCATTTTCATATTCAGGGAGACAATTGTTAATTAAATGTAATGTAAATCATGGCACTGATATGAAATGCAAACCATGGTTTTTATTAGAACAGATTTTGTAAAAGTCCTGGGAAAGATTATGGTTTATTACCATAGAAATTACCTTTTTAAAGAAATAATACTGTGTTCCCCTGAGAACCATTAGCTGATGTCTTTAATTAGAAAAAGTCTAGGTATTCCAAAAGAAATTATAATTGAGGTCAAATATACTAGAAAACCTTGAACACAATCTATACCAAAAGCAACCATATTTTGACAGTGATAGCTTTTTGCACAAAAGCTTAACTTAGTCCCAATAGGTTTAAGCTGTACAGAGGGATATTTTTTTCATGTTTGATTAGACTCAATTTTATTAATTACTCCAATGTGTGTCTGTGTATACATATCCTAATAATAGACGTTCACTGTGACAGCTATACTGCATTCTCTTCTTAAACATGGTTTTGTCAATTGTCTTGCCCTCAAATAAGTTAAAAATGAACTGTGACTTTCAATTCTGTGACACAATCCAAATTGGTCACAGAAGACATCCAGAGAGAGTCATCTGCCTATCAGCATTTTTAATCTGTCTGTCACTGCAATAAGTAGGCATTCCTTATAAGGTTTAGGAGAAGCATCTGCCCTATCCCACTAGGATCATCTTTGCTACACCTCTTAATAACTAGTTGTTTCCATACATCACTGAAGTGTCACATTATTTATAGGTATATTTAATTGGCTATTTTTGTTTTAATAATTTTATTTTGTTAGCAGCTGAGGAAGGAGCCACTGGTGAAACACTGATGATATTTTTAAAATGTTAATATATTTTTGAGAGTAATGCCTGATCCATGGTATCATTATACGTATTTGGACTAGATACTTTTTCTCGCTGCAGCAGTATCCTTTCAGGGTGCAAAGTCTAGACCAGAGAGTTTGTTAAAGGTCATTTATGTATGATAGAATCAGGTATTTCGCAGCTCAACACAGTGAGCGATACTGATAAAGCCTGATACAAGGAGTCCCTTGTATGTGGCAGCTTTTCCTGGTTTAGTTTTATTTCTGCATATTTCCTAGTTAATTATCACCTCTATTTAGCTACAGCAAACAAATGGAAAACGAGATTGTTTAAGCCATCTCAAACAAACACATGCAAGGCTGATTTTATCTAGATCTATCTTATGTCTTTCTATAATCCTTGTTTATGATGGAAGCTGATATTTTACCATTTTTGATAGCCAAACCTTGCTACAGAGAGGTGATTCTTTGGATATCTACTAAAATCACCTAGAAACCATCATTTCATTGGAAAATATCCAGTTCATATGGTTATTTTAATTTATATTCTGGCTGAGTGTATTTTCTATACATGTGATCTCAATATGGAGTTAAGCAAATTGCTGAATGTCTGCCATGAAGACTGATTCAAATGCTAGTTTATTTGAGCTTTGAGTTTTGAATTCCTCAGCTTTGCTATATTGGGTGGATTATAAAATATTAAAAAATTATTTGAATATTCATCAAACTGGGCTACTTGCTGTGGTGTAAACATGTCAAACACTTCCACGCAAAAACTTATTTATTTTTAACTGTGATGCCTTGAAATTTGGCATTTGCTGTCTGAATTGATCTGGAAAACATGAGTATCTTCAGTTGCAGTTTATCTAAATGGTTTCATTAAACTGTGGACATCGTAACTATCTAGTGAGAGCACATTTTTGATGTCATGTAAAATTAATGGCAGAGCCACTATTAATTTCAATAGGAGCACAATTGTTCCTCTGGTGCCATGGTCACTCCTGAGGCTAGACCCCCTCTGGAGAGAAGAGAGCTCAATGAACCACTCATAAGTTACTTGGTACTAAGGTCTTCCTGTGCAAAAGGTTAAATTTAACTGGAGTGCGGTTTCCTTTCTTTTGGTAACTTCAAAAGTAAGTTTTGATGTGTTTGCTGGTGATTGGGTTTAGTGCACACTGGGCTGAGGTTTATCGGCTTTTGGTATTAAATGATACAGGTCTGAGTTTACTCAAAGAAGGTTGTGCAGTAACGACAGGTGGTTGCCAATGTATCCACCAGTGTAAGGGCATCTGGAGTGAGAAGGCTCAGCTGTTCAGAGACCTGTTCCTGTTTTCACTAATGGAAGTGACAGGCTTGTTCCTAGGGTCATCTCTCATGAGTGTTTGTAGTTTCAGTGTTCTCCCACCCACCTTGTTTCATTTTGGCTGAAGGATAGTTTTAAAGGACTCTGAGTGTGCTCTTGGGAAATTGAAAGCTCATTGTCTTGTAAGTAGGTTAAAGGTGGCTGTTACCTTTCCTGGCTTACAGCTACATACTCCATATTTGAGGACAGCTCTGAGAGCAAGATGTGCTTGGCTGGGGGCTGAAAGAATAAGGTTTCTGTGATGAAGAATGAGAGATTTTCTTGTAAACAATGTTCACTGGGGCAAATGACCCTTCAGTTATGCATTCTTATGTTTTTTTGGTTTTGTTTTGTTTTGTTTTGTTTTTTAACAGGAAATCTAATTTCCTTGGGTATTACTTTCTTATAATTGATTATACTTTCTTGTGCAGCTTATGTGACTGTATCCTGAGAATGCCAGGGATAACCTGAGGGAAATATATCGTTAATCTTTCAAGGATATTCTTTGGATTATTTTAAGCTCATGATTTTTTGCATATGATATGCTATATTAAAAAAAACCCTTTAATTTAGAAAGAGTTTTTTCACTGATTTAGATAAATTGATGGTTTTCTATAAGATTATGTTAAAAAATTCACCTCTTAACATAGATCTTAGGAGGACACACTTTAGAAACCGTGATCATATTGAACATTTTTAAAGAAGGTTTTTGAAAAAAAAATCATGATAGTATAAAATAATATTCATTCTTGCAAATAATAGTGTATGAAAATATGAAGCTTCAAAATGATTGATGACAACACTGAATTATTTCCAACAGTGCACTTGACAATGTAAAAAGGTCAACATTATCTATTCAAATTATGTATTAAAAATATTTTCATTTGCTTTTTTATTATTATTTTTAATTCTTGCTGTAGATGTGTTGCTTGGTAACCTTGGAAAAATTAGTTAAAAATGAAAGTTATTTTTAGTTCCCTATGCAAGATCCCATGGTGAGAAATTATTGGCAGAGTGATACACATAGGACTACAACAGGAGGCATGAGACATGTTTTGCTATGCCAAGGCACAGAAGTTATTAAAAAAATATTAATGAAAGCTTTTCACCATTTTAAGGGAAGACAACGTATTCTTCAAACAAGAAAGAAATGATCTTTCCCTTTTGCCTTTTTTTCTTTTACACTCCTCTGTACTCTTGGTCTGCCATTTTCCAAAATATCTCAGGAGTTTTCCAGAAAAGCTTCAGTGTGGCCAGTGTGCTATTATAGGGAAAGATTCTATTCCACTTCACAATCTCATTTCCTTAAGTCTTCTTTTTTATTTTATTTTACTTTATTTATTCATTCTTCTTGATATTAATAAAATTATTTTCATTTTTCTTGAAACGAAAGTTCCCCCTGATGAGGTTACATTACAAATATACGGGCTATACATTTGCACTGCTCAGTATTGTATGCTACACTTGAAAAATAGTCATGTCTACTCTCCAATTTCTGCTGTCTTCTTTGACTTGGTAACACTGTTAATAAACCGAGCTTTAAGGACAGAGCCGTGAGAAAATTCTGATCATCTCCTCATGATATCTGTGGTCAGATCCAGGCGCTCTGAAAATCCATTTCCTTGTGCTCTCCTTATTGGAAAATAGAAATCTGAATTGTGTGGTTTTTTTCCTCCTTTTATGTTATTCCTTTAATTGAATGGAAGCTTTATAATCCTCTTACATTGATATTCCATTGCAAGATTTTCTGAAACTGTTCTTCCCCACAGAGAACAAGGGGATGTCTTTGAGTGTATGCAATATAGTTTGGTGCGAAAAAAAGACAAGGCAGAAGACATTGACCTTAATTCTGAGTGTGGATTTTTCCTCAGCACCTGAGGAAGGATAACCCATCTGTGTAACGTGATGGCACAGAGACACTAGTTCTACAAGTGCAACAGAGTGATTAGCTGTAGCAATGTTCAAGGTACAGAAAAGAAATGGAAATGAAAAGCAAACCAGTGTACAGTCCAGGTGCCTTCACATCAATATTAAAGTGCAATAAAGAACATAGAATTAAATTTATCAAACACTTTAAAATACAAGAAGAGCATATGCATTTTCTTGCCAGTTATTAATGATAGGAACTGTGTCGTAAGGCAGAAATTGTGTGAACAATTTCAATTGCATTTCTGAGATTTTTGCCTTGGCATGGCTGGGTGCAGACAGTAAAAAATACTGCTCCATTAAGATGGCTACAGGACCTGAAGTTAGAACAAAGGTGGATTCATGCCAGATGCCAAGGAGGAGTTTTGGCAGGTGAATAAAGTTTTCTCATCTCCTATGACCACCTGTTGTGATCCAATTAGCAGTGGACAGCAGACTATGTTTTCCTTATGTAACCAATGTAGTGTGAACAAGAACTAAGCGTCATAACCACTATATATTTTATTTTTCTTCTAGTAAAGCCGACATTTTGCCTGATCACATTGACCTAAGAGCATTCTGTCCGTTCCCTTCCATCAATAGAACTGTCTTTTCTAAAAAAGTTGTTATTGACTTTACCTCAAAATAATCACTCTGTCCTCTGTAGATAAAGGATCATCTGTAAGTCTTAATTTTCCTGGTAAGAAATTCATTCATGGTTAGGCTTTGCGAATGAAGATTTGGGTAAAAGTCAACTCCTGAAAGATGCTTTTCAGTTCTGGGTTTACCTGACCAAAAGAATGTGTAACCGGCACCATGTTCTCTAAGGCTGCCTTCCTCATGAAGGTGAGTTTCACTGAGAGCAGCAATGTCGATGTTGAGACGTGACAGTTTATGGGCAATTAGGGCAGAACGATGCTCAGGACGTCCACTATCCGCAGAATCGAGCATGGTTCTGATTTTCCAGCATGCTAAAGTTAATTTGGGTACACATTTGGAGGCAGGTGCATGCCTTTGTCTTTTGATCTTTGTGTGACTGCATTTGTAGAAGATGGCTGTTTCGACCCTCGCCTGGCTACAGGGCTTTTCAAATGTGGGTAAGGCCTTCGAGTCTGGGCAGTGGATTTTTTAGCTGAGACGCAGTATGCATGAAACTGAACCCACCCTTTAATCCTAAGGTTCATCTGCCAGGGCCGAGCAAGCTTGGATGGTGGCAGTGAGGTCCTCAGGACGCAGGTTTAATTAGAGTGACCTTCTCTTAGATGGATGGCCTTACAGGGCTATGCGAGCTCCATCTGCCTGGGTTTAGAGTTGTCCTTCTCCTCTGTGTGCTCCAAGGCTCCCCATCTCATCTCCCACAAGGGCTTCATGATATTCTGGATGTAAGAGGTTGGACAAATCACACAGTCAACACATTATTTAAATTTCTGCCATCAAAAAGGCAAATACATTTCCAAAATTGCTTATGTGTGTAGGTGTTTACACATGTAGCTGTACCAGGACAGTAAATCTATGATTATATTACCATAATTTTTCTTAATCTACTACCATAGAACAAAAAGAGAATATGCAGTGATTTTGAATCTCTATACAAGCATTCAGTCTAGGGTTTGAATTATAGTCCTGCTGTTAAATCCCTGATGATATGAAGTACCTGTATCAATTCATTTGATTTGGAAGAAGTATTTTCCAACATTGTCATATTTTTACGCTATAGGCTTAAGTTAATGTGTTGGTGATGGTCTTGAACAAATCAAGTTTATCAGGATCATCATTCTCTACCAAATCTGACTACAGAGATGACCATACCACTGTGTGACAGAAACCTGTTTGACGCTAACTCCTCTTCTGGAGTTTGTGGAAGGGATGGAGATGAAAATTACCTCCAGCACTTCAGCAAGTTGATGCCTGTGCTCTGTCCACTTTTCTCGTTTATGTGAAATTTCTCAGAGATCTTTCACATTGTTCAAATTTCTCACAAGAGCAACCTCTCACTTTGTGTTGCTCCATGAGGCTTATTGAGGTCTGGGGATCATTGCAAGACAAGCTCCAAGTGATATATGACTGTCTGGAATAAGGCAAACTATAGACCTTGTTTGTGCTCATCTCGCTGCAGGCAGTACATGAACTTCAGACGATCTGAAATCCCATTTGTACATCCCCTGTGCCATTTCTTTTGCTTTAGAAGTTTTCACTGAATAGTTGAAGCCCTCACATTTTTTTTTTTGATGATGTGAACTTGCCTCTGCTATTGCACTCTATTTTTTTGCCTTTGCAGATGTGGCAAAGTAGTCTAAAAGAAAGACTTTGTCTGAGTTTCACAGTTTATCTGTGTTCAGAAGTAGTCAGAGTGGATTCTCCCCTCCCATTCTCAGCCTTGTTCTTTCAAATCTCTTGTTTTTAACATAAAACATTTTCTACTTGGAAAGAAAGTTCAACTTCTTTCAATGTAGCACCTTTTCCTCTTGAATTGCTGAGTCTTCTTTTTTTTTTTTTTAGAGACGTTATTTTTAAATATATTATTGTATTATTAAACTATGTAAGGATGCCATCTTAGAGAATGATTTGAAGTCTATTTTAACATTTCCTTTGAACTGATTTTTATAGTAACTTGTTTAGGTGCAAGTTACAATAAATAATGTTTTAACCCTTTTTAATCAGAATTAATGTATGTAAGTCTGAGTCTTATTTTGAGTCTGGGCAATCTACACAAATATGTAAGAAGTCTATATATTTGTGTCTGTCCCTTTTGCAAATATTTTTTCCTGTTTTCATTTACTTAAATTCTCACTGCATGTGATATTCAAATGGTTATGTTAGCTTTTTTTAATGCCATTTGTGTGCTTGTCACCACTTAAAGCATGAAGAAAGAATGATGGTTGTCCCGAGCTACTTTACAGTGTAGATAATCTGAGTAAAGTTTTTGTGCTTGCTTCATTTGCCATTTATTTTTTATTTATGGAATTTTCAATATCCTCTTCATCAGTCCTCTTAGGACATCAGCTGTGAAGTACATCAGCTAATGTCCTGAGTGAGGGGTTATTGTTCAGCAAAGATCTAAGGGTAAAGAGCTTTGGGGTTTGATTTGTTTCAGAAGACTGTGCACAGGCTAGAAAAAGTTTGGGTTAGATCAACAAACCTCCATGGTGTTGCAATGGCTAAACAGCTCAAGTACTCGTTGAATCAGTTTTCACACTAATTTCAAACTGTTTCATGTCTGATTTAGCATAGATCTGGTAACCAAGGACATAAAAAATCAAAGAAATTTGCCATATGAAAGAATACAAACATATCACAGACCTGCTGCCTCACTTCTTGGTGACCCTGGTTTGAAAATCCCTGAAGATTTCCAGGCAAAGTGGCTGCTTGCCACTTTATCTTAAACACGTTTCCCTGGGGCTCCAGTGCAGCCAGTGCACCCAGGGACTGCAACATCCATATAAGCCATCATTGTTGAAAATGGCTGTAACAGATATTAATTATACTGTATATTAATATAATATATTAATTATATTATTAATTATGAAAGCTATTATAATCTTCTTATTTTTCTGTTATCCAAGTGTTGCATTAAAAAATATTAGTGTTTTAAGAGATGAAAAGTTGAGACTGGGCCTTATATAAAATCAAAAAATATATAGAAAGTTATTTGACTCCTACCAACAGATTCTTAGAATTTAAATAGCAGAAGTAGAACCATTCAAACAGTTTGAAAGCACCTGATAGCATAGATTTCTCACAGCATGGACTCAATGTCTGTCTTTTATAGGGCTTAGGGTGCTTTCTTTTATAATAATCTTTGCTCTTGTCATGACATGGCTCTAGCTGTGATGGGTTAAGGATATTTTTGAGCAATGTTTGTAAGAAAGGTAATATCAGTTCATGTAATAGAAAATACTGTTGGATTTGGGAATAGGCAACCTTCCAGGCAAATGGACCAGTCTTTCATGTGTTCAAGAGTTTGTTCTTTTTTCTCTGTTATAGCAGTTGTTATAATGACATATTGCATCTTCCTGCAAATCTTGTCTGCTTCAGATCACTGTCCAGTATGAAAAGTTTTTGAGGTGGGTTTATACTAAGGTAATCAAAATATTATACATTGTGTTTTTTGTGACTTGGTGTTTTTTTAGCTTTTGTTTGACTGTTTGTTTTGTTTTTTTGGGGGGAGATGCTGTGGTTTGGTTTGGTTTGGTTTTTTTGCCTACCTCAGCAGAAACTTTTCAACTTGTACCAGCTCAGAATTTACTATGATGTGTATTGTGCACAAAATTAATATGCTATCCACACACACAATAAATGAAATAGTAACATCACCTTTCACTTCAAATAGACAATGCTATTAAATACTAAAAAAAAAAAAAAAAAAAGAAAAAGTATTGCTAAACTTTTCCTAGTGGGTTTGATTTTGTTTTTTTTAATATGGTATTTTCTAACTATAATTATTATCAGTTGTACAAACTTAAACTATTATTGCTTGGATTAAATATATTACTAATTCTTTAACTGTATATTATTGTGTCAAATTTTATCAATTGACATTTTGGAAGATGACATCAGTAAATGAAATCCTTGAAGGGAAAGGTTGAACTTTCCACTACTACATAAGACAACTCCCCCTATACTCCGCTCTCTGCTTTGCTCCTCCCCAGCACAAGGACATGGACCTTTTTGGAGCAGGTCCAGAGGAGGGATACAAAGATGATTAGAGGGATGGAGTGTCTTTCCTATGAGGAAAGACTGAGAGAATTGTGGTTGTTCAGCCCAGAAAAGAGAAGACTTAGGGGTGACCTTATTTTGGCCTCCCCGTAGCTGAAGGGAGATGAAGTGATAGGACAAGAGGTAATAGGTTTAAACTGAAAGACGATAAGTTCAGATTAGATATCAGGAAAAAAATCTTTACAGGGAGGGTGGTAGGACCCTGGAACAGGTTGCCCAAAGAAGTTGGGGATACCATATCCCCTGGAAGTGTTCAAAGTCAGATTAGATGGGGCCTTAAACAACCTTGTCTGGTAGAAGGTGTCTCTGCCCATGGCAGTGGGGTTGGAACTAGATGGTTCCTTCCAATCCAAGCCATTCTATGATTTGATGATAAACCAAATAAGTATTTGTTTGTAAAAATATGTAGCTGAAAAAATACAAAGAGATTTGAAACAAAATGGTCCTAAGAAATACTAAACAAAGTTTCAAGACTTGATAGCTAGGAAAGTTAATCAAATATTTTGTAATAGAATGTAACTTTTCAAACATGACAGAGGCATGAATTAAAAAGATTGACAAAGCTGACCCTGGATGTGAATGAAAGGAGAAATCAGCTGAGGAAAACAGTTTTGATTAGAACATTTCATTGGTCTTTACAAGTTTTATCTCTAATAAATTTACATAACATGATTCATACAAGTCATTAAAATAATATATTGGCAGAGATATGGTGCAAGAAAAATGTTACTAATGGGAGAAACTTCAATTAAAAGTTGCAACCATAGGTCACACAAAGTTATTCTCAGCAATGACTCAGACTTTCCAATACTTGGCAATATTTATTAAGATATTTTACAGCTGCTATTAGGAATAAATTGCTTTTTCCATATTATTTAAATAATTTTACTGCTAGAGTAGTAGTGAGAACAGAAACAAATGAAAGAACAGAAACAAATAAATAAATTGATATGCAAACAAAATTAGTTTACCAAGTGCCATTGCTGAGTTGCTGTGGTTTTATCAGCAAAGCATGGCTGACCACATCATTACGTAAGTGATCATAAAATATTTAGGCACGCTTTCCGAATATAAAGGTTTTCTACAGATCCAAATCCAGAGCCAGAGCCTTGATGCAGAGTTTCTGTGACTTTTTTTCCTGAGAGTGTAGAGGGGATGTGATACGAGATTCTTGTTCATTTTCATGTCAGTGACTGAACTGTAGCATAAAAGAATCATCTCAGTTCTCCCTTAAGTCCCATGGGCAAGATTTTCCAAAGAAAGGATTGACAAATTTAGCTTTAAATAGGAGATAAATTTAAGTGGCTCATTAGTTCAACCTAAAGATCCTAAAAACTGAGGATACATGCAGGTTTGTTAAAAAGAGCTTGGTGAACTTGCTGTTATCATCTTCTTCTTGTAGATATGAATATATGAACCATTAACCAGGAGGCTCAATCTGTTACACACAGAAAAGCTTTCTCAGTGCAGTGCAGTCTCCAGAATCCAGAAAATAATTTTTAGGTCCATTTCTACTGCCTACCACTTGCCCCCCTGGCCCTTCCTGCCTGACTTTGATGCTAGAAGGCCCAGTTCTACTGCCTTATCAATGACAGATTATGAAGGAAGACTTTCTCACTTTTCACCAGTATTTTAAATCAATTTGTGGAAGTATATGTTGTCCATCTTTTTGTGTGGGTACACAATTTTTTAAAAAAATTGAATAACACCATCTGCAGAGCTTTAGGCTCTCCTGACAATTTATTTTCTTCTTCAGTGGATTTACATGTGTTTTCTGGACAAGCAAAGACATCCTCATGTGATTTCTGCTTCAGAGGATGTGAAAGAGGCTTAATATTGCTGTCATTTGGCGTATATATGAATAGTATTTACTGGTTTGTTTACACGGCGTGCCAAATCTCTCTGAAATGCTACCCCGGCTGTTTTTATAGTTATTGAAGTGGTGATATACTTACTGTAGTAAGAGAATATTGTGTTCCTATATGTATAGTAGCAATTTATAATGCCCTTCTGAACATGTAACTGTAAGAAATCAATATATGCAGAAAAGTGGTTACATATATATGAGCATGGTGTTTTAGATTATAATTTACATAGTTTATACTTATTTGAAAAAGTTTGATTAGCAATTTATTTTCTCTTCGTATTTTAGATCAGCTCTTCCTGATTGATTTTCTCAAAGTGTTCCTTACAAACTTTACTTGCTGGAAAGGTAACTTTTTTTTTAAATTAATTTTTATTTTCTTTGATATAATTTTAAGGTACTAATGCAATAGTGTAATAATTATATCTTCAGTGGAATTCATTACAACAGTAGAGTTTTTGTATCCCTGGAAAGGTTTATTTCTTGCTGTAAGTTCATTTAACATCTATGTCAAACTCACCCATTTATTCAGTAATGTCTCATCATTCTCTGTACTAGCAAGACAAAGACTTCTTTAAATTTTAACTAAACCTAAGTAATTGGTCACAATGGATTTCTCTGAAAGTCATTTTGCACTTTAATTGAAATATTGACTTTTGTGAAGTGAAAAACTCATTTTGCACACTCAAGATCTCAGCAGCTCTTAAAAGTCTTCAGACAGGTATTAACTACGGTGTAGAGACATGTTGGTTCTATACACAAGATAAAGTGAGTTATCTTATTCCCTTTTCTTATATTTAAATGTATAGAATTGGAAGCCAATGACAAGTTCCAATTTAACTTTTGTGCATGGACTAATGTTTTGGAAAGCTCAACACCTTAGTAAATATGGCCCTTTCCTGGAGGTATTGCTGTCACACTGAGTGAGTATTCATTACAAAACCTCATCAGCATTTTGTCCTGTGGTTCAGCATGAAGAGTGCAACCCATAATTGTTTCTGACAGGGAAATATCATTAAGGAGTGAAGTGGAATACCAAAAACTTTGGTTATCTGATGTATTTTTCAATTAAAATCTCAAACTCAATTGATTTGAGAACTAAAATTAATTTTAATGTTAGTAATCTTTTCTGGGTAAGCAAATAACAAGTAACAGTTATGATCAAAAAGTCCCTTATATTTTTGGACTTAGAGCTATTTATATAAAAATAGCTATTTTCAGTCAGTGTTAGCCTATGTATGGATGCAGCTATATTTTTATTCACCTTTTATTGAGAATGAAAATACATCAAACATTCATTTGCTCCCAAGGCTCAGTTCCATTTATCTTGTTGAAGTTCTGTGGATATACTCTTTCTTTTCTTTATTGTTAAAGATATGGTAGTAAGATAACATGTGTAATGTAAAAAAAAAAAAAAAAGATTGACTGAAATTAGCATTAAATGTTCTTAAATTTTGGTAGGTAATCTGAGACACTGAGATGCAGCTTCTGAAAGAGTTGAGAAATCTTCATCATGTATCTTTCAAGGGCAAAACGAAAATAGGAATTGAATGGCTTTGAAATTCCCTTGTGGGTCAAGCCAAAGATCATTCAGGTCTTCTGCCTGAAGTATCATTTGAAGACATTTAGGGAAAAATACAATGGCAGAATATGTGAAAATTAAACTTTTCATCATTTTCTCAAAGGTTTCAGTGATGGCAGGACTTAGGCTATCTGGTTGAATAGCAAAAGAGAAACATTTTTCACTTAAAATTTTGATTGATTTTGGACAACCTTACATTATTTGATCTCCAGAACATTGTATGCCACATTAATCTCACAATTAATTAGGAGTTTTGTGAAAAATGTTTCCTTTTGTGCCACTGTGATTCCTGATTTCATTGACTACCTGATAATCCTTGAATTATAAAAAAATGGATCATCACTGCCTATTTTTTTTTAATGTATGGATCTGTGTTACATGCTCTGCTTGTTCTGTTTGCCAAAGTATAAAACCCTAGACTATTAATCTGTCTTCACATGAAAAACATTGCATACTTTCTTGTCCTTCTCCATGCACTCTTTAATTCTCAAGGCTGTGTGACAATTATTTCTTTTTTTTTTGTCACGTTTAACATGCCTGTAAATTAAACTGATGTTTTTTGAAAACTAACTGTAATGTTTCCAAGATTTCTTTCCTAAATGGCAATATTCTCAATTGAGCCATTTTCTGTAGGTTTCATTAGAAGTTTCATTTTGCAAAAAATTTTTCATTGCTATTCAGTTTAATCTCTTTATCACTCAATACTGTGATTTTTTAATTTATTTTCTTAGGTCTTTACAGTCAACATTGACATTTCAGACCACCTGTAAACTTTTTGTGGTTCAGTGTTTATTCTATTTTACAGCTTATGAACAGATAAACACATTCATATGCAATCAAAAAAACCCCAAGAATGTTGGAAAGTTAGTTTTTCTGTTGGCTTAAAAACTCTCAGTTTTATGCTAGCTAAAAATGGCTTTTATCTTATGTTCCTCAGGAATTTCTGACATGAAAACCTCTCCCAAAAACCCCAGAAGATTTGCAAAGAGAATTTAAAATACATTCTTAAAAAATTATACATAATTCACTCCTTTTCAACTTCTGTTACTGGTGGCAAAGTTGTCTTCTCAGACATATTACTTTCATCTGAAGAACTGCTGAAAAACTGGAAAAATAAGAAAATTGTTACAGAACCAGAAATCTTCTGGCTTTATGATATATTCTAAGATGTTCGTGGAGGTGAATTAAACAGGTGGTGCATAGGATTCCAATGTTTTAGGAAAAAACTAGGGGGAGAGAATGTGTCAGACGGAATATTTATTACTAAATGCTACAAGATATAGGGAGAACAGCTGGATCCAAGTCTGTAAATTTTAAATATGACCTGTCCTAAAAGCTACAGTATTTCACTTTGAATTAGCTGAAAATATTTATACGCCTTTATAGAATCTTAAAATTGTTTTGGGTTAGAAAGGACTTTAAAGATAATCCAGTTCCAACCACCCTGCCATGGTCAGGGAACCTTCCACTAGACCAGGCTGCATCTTCACTTGAAACCCAGCCAAGTCTCCTGTCGTTGTCAAACCTTTTGGATAATCATGAGCAAGGAAACGAGATATGCATTTGTCACACCCTAGCATATAAAAATTCACAAGATAATGACACATCTTTGTTGTATTTATTTATTTTCATTCAGAAGATGATGAATATTTAAAAACTGCAATAATTACTAGCTTTTTTAATAAAATATTTAAAAAATAATATCCTTTTTACTTGCTCCTGTTTTCATAAAACTTTCCATTAAAAGTGATTTATATGATCACTAAGGCAGCTATTTATCCTGGGAGTCCGTAATAGATTTACAGATAGATAAAACTGATATAGTTTAAGTGTTACTTGAGCCATTTGCTTTTTCCAAGAACAAATCATCCTGTGTTCCTGTTAAGGGACTACAAAAATTACCAAATTTCTTCTGCTTTAAGAAAGTGAGATGAATATACAGATATATGAGTGTATGTGCATACATATATGAAAAGCATTCTAGAAAATAAAAAGATAATGAGGGTGTAAAAGGTATATCAAGATAGGTGTTTTGGCTATTGAAATGCTACCCCTTTCCCACCTACAAGGCTGTATGTGCTCTAAGAGTCATCACAAGATTGCAGCAGCACAGAGGAGAAAGAAGGGTGCTGGAAAACAGCTTTGGCTCACTCTTAGAGATGAAATGTATGTGTGTTACCTCAGAAATTATCTGCTTAACTGACTTTGTACATGTTACAGAAATGATTTGCAGTCATCATAGAGACTACTTAATGAGACAAGGTGCAAATAAGGTTAAACACTGCAACAGCACTGTCTGAGCAAGATGAGCAGTCTTCTGTTTGGTACTGTGAGCATGGAGTAAACAGTCGTACAGAGTCAAAATACAAAACCTCAGCTTTTCTGTGTTTACCTGGAGCTTCTGGTACTGTATTTTTAAAGGAAACAAAATTTAAGAGGTTACCCTCATGTTATCCTGCACCTCTAAATATATATAATATATAATATAATGGCCAGTCTTCGCGAGCGAAGATTTGGGAAAGGTCATTAACCCTTCGAGCCTGCGCAGTGGATTTTTTTAGGTGAGAC
>NW_016690195.1:6135896-6237549 GCF_001604755.1 Lepidothrix coronata
ATATTACCAGAAATTTATTGAGTGTAAAGATATCTTGAGCTGCTGAGTGAGGAAAGAGTAAGCCTGAAACTTTCTTCTGCTGATCAGAGCTTTGATAGAAGTTTGATTTATCTTTTTCCTATGTATTGGATTTATATATTTGGTATACTTGGCAAGATTTTGGTAGCAGGAGAACTACAGGGGTGGCTTCTGCCAGAAGATGATATTCTGCCCCCATGTCTGGCAGATCCAGTGCCTGCCATAGAATCACAGAATATGCTGACCATGCGGAAGCAGATATCCATTTTGCAGATCATGGAGGACCCCACACTTCAGCAGGCAGATGTGTCCTGAAGACAGCTGCAGTCCATGGAGAGCCCATCCTTGAGCAGGTGTTCTGGCAGGACCTGTGGCCCAAAAGGGGGCCCACGCTAGGAGCAGTCTGCTCCTGAAGGACTGCACCCTGTGCAAGGGACACACACTGTAGGAATTCATGGAGAACTGTAACCCATGGGACAGACCAACATTGGAGCAATCTGTGAATGACTGTCTCCTGTAGGTGGGACCCTATGCTGGAGCAGGAGAAGGAGAAACAGAGACAATGAACAGCTTCATGAACTGACCACAAACCCCATTCTCTGTCCCCCCGTGCCTCTTGAGACACAGAAACTGAAAGAGTCAGGGGTGAAGCTGAGCCTGGGAAGAAGGGAGAAGTGGTAGGAATGAGATTTTAGATTTATTCTTATTTCTTATTATACTTATTTTTTAATTGGCAAGAAATTAAAATAATTTCCTCAAGTTGAATCTGTTTTGCCTATGACAGTAACTGCTGAATGAGTTCTCCCTGTCCTTATCTGAACTCAACAAGCTTTTTGTTGTATTTTCTCCACCTGTCCAGCTGAGGAGGGGAGTGATAGAGCAGTTTGGCAGGCAGCTGGCAGCCAGCTAAGATCAACTCACCACATTCTGAGTGTTTTCTTGGTAAATTGCATTTTGTTTTATTATTGTAACAAAGAATAAGTATATGTTATTTGATTATTAAAATAATTTATTAGATTTTTAAAGGCAAGAAGCCTGGCCACTTACAAGTAAGAGAACTGGAAGATGCCTTTTGTACAAAATATGAAATTATAGGATCATATTTTGAAGTACTTTCTTCACTGATATATGATTATCTCTCTCATTGCTATACAATTAAAATTATCCAGCGTTCAGAAAAAAAAAGAATGTATCGTCTTTAATTATAAAATCTGATAGATGTTAGCCACCTGAGGTTAACCAATAGATGAGTTGCTATTTTAAGGATTTTTTTTATTTATTAATTATTAAATTAGCTAGTGTTATTTTAGATAGCTGAATCTTGAACCTCTGTATCTAGGATTGGTATTAAGAACCCTTTTCATAACTTTTAAATTTACTCGGAAACAAATTAAAGGAAGAAACAATGAAATGCAACAAGAATTGTACCTTTTGGTACATTCCCTCGTTCACTGCACAGAGTCTGAGTATTTTAAGTAATTGGATTAAGCTACATAAATTCTCTTTCCTTTAATAAAGATGTTAGCAGAAAACTTCCTGTTCTCTTTTTAATCCATTTAGCAATTCCCTACAGAATAGCACACTCATTATGAGTAGTAGATTCCTTTGAAAAACAGATAAGTAATTTATTCTCTTGTGTCAAGTTACTTTACATTCAAATGTGCAAGGCAACGTAAAGTACAAGAATAACTTTTTTACATGTGTTTTGAACACGTCTGAACAAACAAGATAGTTGCTATATATGTTTTAATTGGAGGAAAACACAACTAGCTTATCTAGGAATTGAAAAAATTCTTAGGGCACAGGTCACCATTCTGTGCTCACGTCTTCTGCCAGTGATAAATTAGTTACTACAGGTCATCAAGTTTGTTTTCTACCCATTGCTGATACCCAGTAAGTGGGTATCTGAATGTTAATTATTGAACATGCTGTATTGGATCTTAAAACTATATAGAATATTTCATAGAACAACAGGTAAACTAAGAAATGGCAGGTCAGAAAAGATCTTATGAGGGTGATAAAGAGTTCTGCAAGTCCTACACACTGAGTGAAGTCTATAAAGAAACAGTTTAAAAAATAGTGTCTTGGTTTTTACTGTATTTTTTCCCACATGTTTTTAGGGATCACTTACCCTACGAGTCATGGAATTATAACTATTTTATATTTGCCAGGTGTACCTTTGCTGCCTGGCGGATACCCACTCAGTCACTCTTTTACTCCCTCTCTGCAACGGGACAAAGGTAGAAAATAAGAGGAAAAAGCTCAAGGATTGAGATAAAAATATGGAGATCACTTAATGCTTCTACTATTAAGGGCAAAACAGTCTAGACTTCATGAAACTAACGTAATTTATTACCAATTAAATCATATTTGTAAGGAAAGAAGCAAGGACAAAATTATAACAGCACCTTCACCCTACATCTTTTTCCCCAGGCTTATCTTCACTCTTTCATTTCTAACTCTCTACCACCTTCTCCTCCCAGAGGGGTGCAGGGTGAATGAGGAATTGGCGTTGCATTCAGTTCATAACAGTTCATCATGGTCCAGCATGGAGCTTCATTTTTTTCAGGGCTTCATTTTTTTTCAGAAAATAACCACCTGCTCTGGTGTACTGACCTCCATGGGCTAACAATGATCCTCATCATGGGCTGCAGGGGAGACACTGCTCAAGTGCCTGGAATACCTCCTCCCTCTCATTGCATGACCTTGGTTTCTGCCTCCCCTCTCTGCTTTCTGGCATTTTGGTTTTTTTTAAAATAGCTTACCACAGAGACACCACCAGCTTGGCTGAAGGGCTCAGCTATGCTTTTCATGGGTCCACTGTGGAGGCAGGTGAGACCTGTCACATGTGGCGACGTACAGTGCCTGCCCTCTCCTCCCACAGGAACACTGCCCCAAACCACCTTCTAGTTAAATTTAAAATAACCTTCCTTTCATCCAGAGTGATTGCATATACCCTTCATGTCTAATAATGAATTTAAAACAAATGATGAAAGAATTGCTCATTAGGAATTCTGTCTAAATTTTGTCTGTATTAAGAACTTTTTATCCACAGCTAAACACCTGGACATCTGAGATTAAAATGGTGTGATTTTGTGTTGGGTTTTTTCCCCAATTAGTCAGAATCCCTATCTCTGTCTCCTTCCATTTCCTGTACTAAGCTTTCGCTGTACCAGTTTCACTAGAAAATTTTTGTGTACAAGTGCTGCTCCTGAAAGTAGCTGAATTTCAGTGAGCACAGACACAAAGAGCTACACGTTCCAAAATAAAAACAAACAAAAAATCATAAGATAAAAAAGGAATTAAAAAATCCTCTTATGCACAAATTAATTTATTTTTCTCCATTACTCCTGTAAAAGTCTCAACACTAATACTTACTGGAGAACAGTTATTCCATGATACTCTGACTAATACCTTTCTGACAGGTTAAGTCTTTCTCAGTTAATTTTACTATTGGTACTGGTATGCAAGACATGATTCTTCATTCACTACTAAATTTGTTCTGCCTGCATAAAATTTCAACTAGATTAATTTAATGTCAGCCCATGATAACATTGTCATGACACTGTTTTTCCAGATTGCTGCATTTAGATAAAGGTATAATCTAGAAGATTGCTATCTCTTTTACCGAAGTCAGTCCTGAAATTCTCACTCATGGTTAATCTATACTTTTCTTTCCAGAAATCTGCCCTTATGAGTAAGATCTATGATAGACAAAGATGTAACTCAATTCTTGTGGGAGTCAGTGAAAAGATTCACATCAACTTCTAGGGAAACTGAATCAGGTTTTTACTGTTATGCTAAGCATATAGGGTCTTTACTGATATTTCAAAGACAACCTGTTTACAAATTGTCTGCCCACACACCAGATTTATTCTCTAGTCATCTGGACTTTAGTGCAGTATCAAAAACTACTGAAGGGTACTAAAGATAAAAAGACCTTAAAAAATAATGAACATTATGCATCGTGTCTTAATTATATGTGTTACTTAGGTCAAACCGTAACAGAGATATGGATTTCAAAAGATTTAGTGGATACTGTTGGTAGAAGCAAAAGGTAAATAACTCTAGTGTGCAATATGAAATGCTAAAAAATGCTAATAACTCTAGTGTGCAATAGAAGTGCTACAAAATGCAAATCTCTGTCACATTGGAAAACAGGCTCTTTAAATCTCAACCTGGTTGTAAAGATAGTTACAGCTAGTAGGAGACAAGGTTTGAATTCTCTGAAGTCTATCTGGAGATGGGAGAGAACAAAAACCTGTATCTTAATGTACTAGTTTGGGCTGGGACGGAGCTAATTTTATTCATATTAGCTTCATATTCATATTAATATGGGGCTATGTTTTGGATTTGTGATGAAAACAGTGTTGATAATACACTGATTTTTTTTTCTTGCTCAGCAGTGCTTAAACAACGTCATGACCTTTTCTGCTTCTTACCCCACCCCAGCAGTGAGGAGGCTGGAGTGCACAAGAAGTTGGGAGGGGATGCAGCCAGGACAGATGACCCCAACTTATCATAGGGATCTCCCATACCATATGATGTCATGCTCAAGATACAAAGCTGAAGGTAGAAAAAGGAAGGGGGAGGACATTTGGAGCTATGGCATTTGTTGTCCTGGAGAAGAAGAGGCTCAGGGGTGTCACGACCTTATCGCTCTCTACAAGTATCTGAAAGGAGGTTGTAGCCAGATAAGGCTTGGCCTCTTCTCCCAGGCAGCTATTGATAGCATGAGAGGACATAGTCTTAAATTGCACCAGCAGAGGTTTAGGTTAGACATTAGGAAGAATTTCTTCACAGAAAGGGTGATTAGACATTGGATTGGGCTGCCCAGGGAGGTGGTGGAGTCACTGTCCCCGAAGATGTTTAAGGAAAGACTGGATGTGGCAATTAGTGCCATGGTCTAGTTGACATGGTGGTGTTCAGTCACAGGTGATCAATGATCTCAGAGGTCTTTTTCAACCTAATTGATTCTGTGATTCTGAAGTAACTGTGATGGAGCCCTGCTTTCCTGGAGATGGCCAAACATCTGCCTGCCCATAGGAAGCAGTGAATGAATTCCTTTGCTTGCACACACAGTTTTTGTTATATACCTGTTAAATTGTCTTTATCTCTACCCACAAGGTTTTGCACTGTTACCCTTCTGATTGTCTCTTGCATTCCACTAAGAGGGGAGTGAGGGAGCAGCTGTGCAGGGCTGAGCTGCCTACTGCGACACTTTGAAAATTAAGCAGGAGTAAAAATGTCAACAAATGTCAGTGTGTTTGTTATATATTTATGTACTCTAATACTAACTGACAAGAATTCTAGTTATGATGCTTACTTTCAGCCACAGATCCACAATTTTAATGTCTAAGAAAAAATGAACAAACAACCATCTCATTCTTCTAGTTTACTCCCCCTCAGAAATTTTCCAAAGAGTATGCAAGTTTAACAACACAGGGTAAAACAACATTTGAAGACAGCCCTTAAAAACTTTATTCTTAGATCAGACGATGGTTTGTATCATCAAGGATGAGAGGTTTTGCTAAAATAAAAAGGTGATTGGACCATGATTATGCCTCTGGATGTCATATGTATACTTCTGCCACTTCTAGATGGAATTAATGATGAGCAGAATGTCTTACTGCAGCTTGTTATCCTGAGATGAGTTTGTTTCTACAGCTAAAATAAATGTGCTTTTCCTTACAAAATATATTTGAATGTTGATTGAATATGAATTCTTCATCATCGGTATTTTTCTTCTATAGTGTGTCCCTGTGTAGAGATTTTCCTTTCCAAATAGGGGAACAGTTCTACAATTGATACCTTTGACAGAGAAATACATCCTTCATCCCCAGAATATCGTTAGATAGAGACTGTAAATGATGTGAAACACATGTTATGTCATCAAATATCTCAGACAAAGTGGTGTTTTCATTAATTCTCTCCTCATGTTTCCAGGTTGTTTACATTAAATATCCTAATTCATCCTTGCCAATTCTGCCAGGCAACTAATTTACATGGTATCTTCAGATTGCACTGCATAGCTTTAAATGTGAAATTTGTCTCCCATCTAAAGAGAATTATTATTCTCATTGAGAACACATTCATGAGCAAGGAAAGTTAGGTTGTACTTTGGAACAAAAGATAAATGTTTATTCTAACCATTTACTTCCTTTATGTCCTGTTGTAAGGCTCAGCATACTTTATGATATATCTTTTAAAATGTTTGTTCCTTTCTAAAGATATATTTCTCTAGTAATCCTTCTGTCTATAAATAAGCAATTTCAATATATAGATAGGAGGTTTGAATTACATTAAATTGTAAAACGTAGTGGGTTTAGTCCTAGGATTGAAGAAATATGATAGTTTTTCTTTAGTAAGGAGAACTGAATGGATTTTTATTTCCTATACATAATGCTGTCAGTCATCTTTTCCACAAATTGCTATTTTTTTGCTTTCAAATTACTTTTTTCCCCATCTCAAGAATAATAACAGGTAAAAGTTAATTATCCTGCACTCAGAGGTTTATATACCCCATATTTTGTTTCCAGCAACCCCCATACAATCTTTAATGACCAGAAAGTGAAAAAACTTAAACATAACAGTATTATTCAGTTGTGAATTTATTTTAAAAATCATAGGTTGTTCTTTCAAAGTACAAATATATGGTTAAATCTGTACTAGAATTCTGAGAATTTGTGTGCTTCTCAAGTTTTCAGTTTGCATTTTTCTGTAACTTTACAATACATAAATATATTTAATTCAAATTTCACATACATTTTCTTGATGGCTGACTAACGTCATTTTAATAGAATTATATTATTTTCTTAACAGTATGTATGTTTTAAATAGAGAATTATAAAAAAGTCAAATTAACTAATAGCCTTGATTATATTGCAGCTTTTTAACACAGTAGTTGCAGAGTCACTGTGCAGAACTATTTCATGGCTTGAAACAGTAGCCAGTGAGGAAGCTAGTTAGTGCTCTGTTCTTTGTTGTGCTTCAGATGAGGAGGATAATCCACTAAGGGATTAGCACTGCCTTGGTTTAACCCCAGCTGGCAGCTAAGCACTACGCAGCTGCTTGCTCAACCCCTGCTCAGCAGGATGGGGGAAGAGAATTGAAAGGGCAAAAGTGAGAAATCTCATGGGTTGAGATAAGAACAGTTTAAGAATGTAAACATAATAATAATAACAATATTAATAATTATAATATTTCATGAAAAGAAAAATAACAAAGAGAAAAATATAACCTAAGAAATACCACCTGAAAGGAGATTGTAGCAAGGTGGGGGTCACCCTTTTCTCGCAGGCAACGAGTGACAGGACAAGAGGAAATGGCCTCAAGCTGCACCAGGGAAGCCTTAGGTTGGACATCAGGAAGAATTTCTTCATGGAAAGGTCTGGATCCCTTTCCCCACCCACGGTGTGGGGTGGCCCAGTTCTAGTTCCATCTCCATCTGAGGAACCATTACGACGTCTTGAAGGATGGGGAAAGGGAACTCCAGCGTCAGGGGTTTCAGGTCCTGAGCCTGGAGGGGAGAGGTGCCCTCCCCTCCCCCCACGCACGTGGTCCCATGGCAGGCACAGAGACAGCACACCGGCCTGGAGAGGAGGTAAGAGAGCGTTTATTGTTGGGGGGGTTACATTTATAGGGTTTAGGAGGATTCACAAAGTAACCAATTAGAAGTCTCAAGGGGCTTACAGGAACACCCAATCACAGGAAGGGGTTAACAAGGTCCAATGAGAAGCACCTCAGGACACCTTTCCCAGGACATTCCTGAGATAACACTACCGTGGGGGGTCTTGGGAAGAAGAAACACGTGTTTGCAAAGAGACTACAAAAAGCCATTTTAAGACATGTTTAAACAACAGTTTTCCCATATAATGCAGGTGAAAGAGTTATTAAGTATTGGAATAGACTGCCCAGGGAGGTAGTGGAGTCACCATCCCTGGAGGTCATTCAGCAAATGACTGGATGTGGCACTTAGTGCTGTGGTCTAGTTGGCTAGATGGTGACCAGCCAAAGGTTGGACTCAATGATCTTGGAGGTGTTTTCCAGCCTAAATGATTCTATGATTCTGTGACTCTAAGACAAGTGATGCAAACGAAAACAATCGCTCACCATCACCCGGCCAGTGCCCAGACAGTCTCCAAGCTTCCAGCTTTATATGCTGAGCACAATGCTGCATGTTGCAGAATATCCCTTGGGTCAGTTGGGATCAGCTGTCCCAGCTGTGTCCTCTCCCAGCATCTCATGCACTCCCAGCCTACTCGCTGGTGGTGTGGGGTAAGAAGCAGAAAGGCTGTTGACTCTGTGTAAGCACTGCTCAGCAGAAACGAAAACATCCCTGAATTACCAACACTGTCTCCAGCAAAAATCCACAACCTAGCCCCATATGCTTATATGAAGAAATTTAACTCTACCCCAGACAAAACCAGCTCAAGTACTTATGAAAAATCTCTTTCCATTGGTATGCATACCTGCTGACAGTGATCAGAAGACTGTATTATCTTGTTCTTGGATCACTTGATTTTCTTTAACTCATTACCATAAAGGTTTTCATACAGCTTTTTTTGCCCACTTTTCAGTTTTGCAATCTGACCAAAAGCATACATAGTACTCCCGCAGCAGCTCAACAGTGTTTGGATTCAAGGACAGAATCCCTGCTGTCCTTACCTCATTGCAATTCTCCACTGCTTAGATAGTCAAGAATTGAATAAAATCATTTCACTGCAGGGCCACAAAGAGCAATCACATGCAGTAGTTCATCATAAAAACATGAGACATAGGTACAGTCTTACTGGATGAAGGTCCAGCTAGCACAACATTTGCATTTGCTTTTGACAATGGCCAAAAATTGATATCTAGACAAGAATATAAGAACAGAGTGAGCACATATGAAAATTCAGCTGAAAACTCCCTCAGTTTTTAATTAATTTCAGTTAAGTCATTCTTGACTGAGACCTGATTTCTGTGTATTTAGTAACCCTCAAAGAGTTGCTCAACTTTTTTTTCAACCAGAGCCAATTCTACAGCAGAGGTCCACACCTCTGTCATCCGAAGTCTTGCCTCCTTTGGCTTTTTTTGTGCACACTTTCCTATTATCTTTCATGCCTCTTTTTTCCATTGCCTATACTGGAAAAGAGAAACAATAATCATTACCTACCCAAACTTCCAACAGCATACATGTTTTTATAGACTTCTCTTATATTCTTCTTATTAATCTTTTTATTTCCAGAGTAAAGTTTACTTTCTGGTGTCTAATACAGAAATCAATACATCCCTGCTGCCCTTGTCTGACATCTTTTTCATTATAACATATCACTTTTTAGATGTGCATGTAGACAGGATTAACGTAGCAAAATTGATATTTTCTCCAATATTAGGAAAGGAATGAAAAATTCACTACATTTTTTAAACTACTGTTATACACTAAAATGGTGCTTTTGCAAAGCTAACTGTCTTAACTCCAATATTTCACTTGCAATAAAAGCAAATATTGGATCCACTAATTTCTCTCAGTTTAGGATTGGTTTCTTTTCCCCAGGTACATTACTTGGAATTTAAGTCCGCCAAGGTTTGCATACTATTTAATTGTTCAACCACTGATTAGTGTGTGTTACTTCTGCATTTTTTATGGTCAGTCCAATCTTTATTGCTTTGCTAGATGAGGCTTTTTAACCTATTCCAACAACACTCTTTTCAAAATAAGATTCCCAATCTGGAGGTCTGTCCTGTATTGTGTCCTTGTATTGGATTTATTTTATTTATTTGAATTTATTGGGTTTTGTTGATGGAGAGCTTGTAAAATCTTGAAGCTGATTTTCATTATGCCAGATACAACCTCTGAAAATCGAAGTAAAATATCGATATGATTTTAAAAATAACACAGCACACAGAATTCAGTAGCCTGCACAAGCCTAAAGAAGTTAAACCCATTGATATATCCTGACTTACTATTTTGCGTTATAAAAATTAAGTGTTTATCTTTAAATTTTTGTTACATATTATTTTGATGTTTGGCTTGTGGCTTTTGCTTTTTTGCTGTTTTGTCTTGGTTTTTTTCCTAAAGTATTGAGGAATATTTTGCTTGATATTTTCTTGATTAAAGATCCTTGTAAAACATTTGTAATGGTGACCTAATAAAACTTCTTTTATCACGGTGCATTCAGAGTAATTTTACATATTAATCATAGAATCATAGAATTATAGAATCTCTAAGTTTGGAAAAGACCTCTAAGACCATAAAGTCCTACCATCAACCTACCTACATGTCTTTTTTATCTTCTTCAATATACTTCTTCTGTTGTGTGCGTGGTAGCAGTACCAGAAGGGAAGAGGATAGAGGAGACCAGCAGATGTTTTCATAAACTAAAGTCATGTCAGAGATAAAAAAGTACTAATACCTATGATCAATTACTTGTAGTTGATCGATGGATGATATAGTAGCTGTTTGTTCTGTCAGATCAGTAAAATTCCCCAGTATAAATTATTATACTGTAGTCTTTTCTCAATGTTTTACATCATTCCAGATTAGCAAGAGCAGAAGGCAGTTTCATTTATTGCTCTATATATCCTGACAGAATTCACAAATTATGACTTGATGTCTAGCTTGAGAAATATTAGTTTCTCTAATTTCTTTCTCTCCATTTTGGAAGATGAATATATATATGGGTGCAATTTTTAAAATTGAATAACAATACATATTCTTTTTCACAGCGTCTATTTACATCACCCTGAATAACAAGCTGCTCTAACACGTGTATTTTCACATTCTTCCTTGTCTTTTGCTCAGCAAAATTCTAAATGATCACAAGCTTTCAGAATATCTAACAGAGAGGAAGGAGGTCTCATACTAAATGTGGTAGCTCGGGTCACTGCATTCCTGTGTGTTATTTCTAGGTCAACACGTATCCCATTTGTATCCCACAGACCAATTCACACATAGTGTGTGAATGGGCCAGGAATAAACTTTGTGCATTTCATTAACCTGGAGCACTGCAGTTTGGATGCTGAAATCACTTACCAAAACATTGGTTTGAAAAGGAGAATGCATAACAAGTTAGGCTTAAACAATCTTTCTAGAGAAGAAAGAGGGCTCAAGGCAGGCAGGAATAGAGAGGCAGCAGAGCATTACAGGAGAGGTCAGTAATCAGTTCAGATTTCTACAGGATGGAGTGTCTGTCAAAGGAGTGCGAATATATGCAGGCAGCACCAACGTTTGTTATTGTTGATCTATCTTCAGAGACACATCATAAAATTCTGTACCCAAAAAGCTCTATATTCAAAGAAAATTCAGGCTAAATTTGTGACCAAATACTATAACTTGCTGGTTGGTCAGTAAATGGCATTCTGCCACTAGAAAATGGCAGCAGGTACCACCTTGAGCTGCCAGGGCAGCACTCAGTGTGTGGCAGGGCCTCCTTGGGCCAGAGCTGGTGTCAACTCACTCTAACAGCAAAGTAGTGGCCACAGGACTATTGTCTGGCCTGAGCTGAACCTCTGTGATGGTCACAGATGAACAAGGCCAGATAAACTTGGCACTCACTGCAGGACAGGTGGTCATCCATGATGTCCCCTGGAGCCGTGGAAGGTTGCACCAGAAGCAGGGCTGGGAGCTGGTGAGAAGGAAGCAGGCCAGGGTAACATAAGGTGGTGAAATATACCCAAGACTGAGGAGGAACCATGAACTTTGTACTCTTCCTGGCAAGAACTCCTGGATGCTGTCAGCTCCAACTATTTGCTGTGTTCCTTTTTGACCACAAGGTAATTTTGAGTCTAACAAAATGTTCTGTTTGAACAATTCTACAGCTCTACCTGTTGCACTTGCAACAAGCTTGGTTTCTTCCACTAAATTTTGGAGCTCTAACTTGTTTCTATCTTTCTCAAAACATTTTCTTATTGGAAAATTCTAGTTTGTGTCCTGAACTGGGATATAGAAAATTTCACTGGGATTCTGGTTTAAATCACACCTCAGATGCCTAAATATAGATTTTTAAGATCAAATGTGTTCTTCTCAGAAAAACTTTTTTTTCCCAGAGGTAGCAAGTACATAAGTCACTGATGCTGATGTATATAGAATGGAAGGCAGATTAGAATATGTTTTCATGACAAACCTGTTGAGGTTTTTGATATAAAGGATAAAGTTGATGACAGAACAGAGTAGTAGTGTTTATATTTTAATCTGGAGAATCATAACAATCTGGGGGGTACATATCAAATATCACTGAACTTCTTAATTTACAAGACATGCAATTAAACACTATGGGCTTAATTCATTTGCCTAATTGGAAACATTTATTTTGCTTGGAGATGACCTAGGTATCATGTTTAAACTCTGAAATTGTCTGAATTTCTCATATTTGATAGTCCTATGCAAATGCTTCTGATATTTAGAGCAACTGAAACAGCATAGAAACCTACCTTTAGGCAATTGAACAGATCCCTGACTGAACCCTCAACTCTGACAAATCTTGCTGAAGCTGGATCTATTGTAGTTTCACAATTTACTCTTCCCTTTTATCTCCAGGTAGATGGACAGGACATAGAATCATAGGGGTTGGAAAAGACCTCCCAGGTCATCAAGGCCAATCTTTGACCTAATAACACCACGCTCACTAAAGCATACAATGGCACACTTTGTATTAGTTTGACCATTTCACCTTTGTGTTTTAGTTCCTTTCCAACAGGACTGAAGAACTTCTGGCTTCCAGCATCATTTGAGAGCCAGAGGTTCTGTTTTGCTAAAACAGTAAATTACAGTGTCCTCATTAGCTCTCCTCTTCCCATGCAACATTGGTGACATGAAGGAAGTGGATGTGATCTGCTAAAGAGGTAACACAGAAACAGAAAAAGGGAAGAGAGCACATCCCTATTCTTACTTCTATAATCCACAATGAAGGCAAGGAGAAAGGGAGGCATTACCTTTCCCCGTCTAATATTATCTTTTCTTCATTCATTTAATTCTTCCTTTTCTGGCCCTTAAAAAGTTGTGGTCTGGAAAGAAGATATTCCTATTTTAGTCATCTGAGATCATATGCAGTTTTCTGCAGACACTTATAATATTTGGTGTTACCAAGCATTGAGCACTAGCTTGTGTCTATCAAGGAACCTAAGCACATACAGTACTACTCATGTAAATAAGTGTAATAGGGAGAGTTTGGAAGGATGCTGAGATTGAAACCAAAACACCGTTGAAAGCTCAACAAAAACCAATATTTATTACCAAGAGGTGGCAAACAAAACGTAAACCCGAGAGAAAGGAAGGAGCAGGAAAAATAAGCCCTCAATATGACTCCCCCAAACCCCCAGGTGTCGCTTATGAAGTTATCTTACTGACCCAGAATGCCTAGAATTACCCGTAGCAGAAGCTGCATTCTCAGAGAGTCGGCAGGCTCACAAGATAGCGGGCATCCCAGCAAAAGGCAATGTTTTCCTTTGCTGTGAAGCTTGCATTTTTCCCAGCATGAGCTACATGCTTTTTATAGAATTAATTGGTGACGTCTACCTGGGCAAGGGTGGCCAGCACCACCCAGCCAGAGGCCTTCAGTCTCACCCCCAGTTATGCAAGTGGTATCACTTCTGTGCATGCGTGGGAACCTTGGAATTCCCCCTGCACTTGCGCACTAAACCTCAGGGGTCTTTTCTAAATGAGTCTGGGGTCTTACTTCATCATCCTCCTCTTCACTTTCTCTTTCAAACACCCTTGAAAGGTGATCAGCCAATCATAAACACCAATTAATTTCAGTTTATACAAGGTGCTTGCTTCAAGGACAGAGTTCTCGTTTATCAGTGCTTATTTTCTCATAACTTGGTAGGAAAAGAACAAACTTTCACAAGTGGCTGGGCCAAACACAGACTGAAAGTATCAATATTTAATTAAGCCCTGATACAATAAGCATAGTTGAAGATGCTAAATTTGTGATTATATGGAAATGTATAAATCAACATATCTTAATTTCATATGATTTATAAGAAAAATGTGAACTGATTTTGTAGCAGAAGATATAGTACTACAATTTAGAGTTGCATTTTAATATTACTTTGAAGACTGGCTGGTGAAAGGACTTTTTCAGAACAAGAGAGATATAACGATCAAGACATATAATTGGTCTAGGATTTTATATCAGCATGTGTGTAGTGATAACAATTAAGAAAACAACTGTGTTTTCCATAAAAATCCACTGTCTTCAGTATTAGCTCTTCCAGCACTATTAAAGTAGTTGTTCTCAATGTATAGAAGTTCTGAAACTGTTGCATGTAATGAGATTTTTCTTTTTATCTTTTTCACTTATTTTTCCTTTTTTAGGTAAATTGAGTTCTCCATAAAACTAGTAACACTCTCTTTTTTTTTTTTAGGTAAATTGAGTTCTCCATAAAACTAGTAACACATTGATTAGTTGCTCTGGAGACTTAAATCCTGTCATTATCTTCATAGAGGTGAAAGAGCTTCTGTGCGTTACCTGATAGCAGGAGGCATCATTGTAACATCAGGACAAGGTGTAGAGCCAAGAAGATAAATCACTGGAAAAGCTGGATGCCTAGTTAAATGCATGGTAACTAAAAGAGCAGGTTAAATACCATCAGTTCATTAGCAAGTGGAGTTTGAATATGGGTGATGCATACAAATACCTGATGTTCCACAGGCTTCACTTTCTGAGTAATGTTTTATTTTGCTAAACAATTAAGAAAAAGAAAATGAACGAAGTTATGCAAATAGTTCTAGTAACACTTTGGTTTTAATACACTGTATTACTCTGTATTAAACTTTTCTGTCTATAGGAAATATTCACCTGACTAACATGGCTTTGCCACTAATAAATTTTGTCAATACATAAATTTATTACTCTGCACTGTAAGTACTGATTTTCTATAGAAATAGCTTCTTTCAGTCTTTTATTGTTTTATAAGCAAAGAAAATGAGAAACAAGAAATTCAGAAAACATTTCAGAAGTTTTGACAGCAGTTTTAAAGTTTAGGAGATTATATATTTGAGGGTGAAATCTAGTGTAGATTTCTTTCTAATGTAGCTCACCCTTTTTGTACAGTAGTTATTTCTATTCACTGGTGTTCATGGAAATAACTGTTGTCCTCTGAACTCAGTAATTACTTCAGACTAGCCGAATTTGCCCTTGCCTAAAACTAACAAACCTATGCAATTTGTGTTTAGTTTTCGGAATAATAAAAAAATTACAATTATCAATTTTATTTGAATATAAGCACTGAGATTTAAAAATATCTCATTAAATATTTTCTTTATGTTTTAATAGTGCTTTTATATAACCTAAGTAACTTTATTTTAATTCCATTTTTCTTTTTCTTACCGGGGGCTGCAAACATTCTTTAACACTTAAGTTGAATGTAGGCAAAGAGACATTTTCTTCCCCCCATCTCTTGATATGTCTTCCAGAACAAGTCAGTGGCAGGCAGAACTGAGGCCAGTTAGTTAAAAAATATGTACATCAAATCTAGTAATTCTCTATAGCATACTGCATTTTAAAACCAACCAACCAAACCAAGAAAAAGCTTCCACACTTTTATGTTCTGCTACTTTTAACTGTACACAGGCTATATACTTTGTCTATAAAAGACAGAGTAGTAATCTTGGGGATGTAAGGCATAAGTTAGAAAAATGTTGATGTCATGGATGATTGTTTTATATTTCCTTACACTGATAAAAGCTATCACTACTTCCTAAAAAGCTTTCTATTTTCTGAAATTATATTGTTTATTATTCATAAACTCTTTCTATGGTCACCATTGAAACAACATGATTGTTTCATGTAGGGGCTTCATGAGCCCTTCCAGAGCTACATGACTTACCAACTATGCCTAATGTTCAAAAAGCCCATAAAAATTATCTTTAAAGAGTAAAACCATTTCAGGGGCTACACATCATGGCCAGTCTTCACGAACGAAGATTTAGGAAAGGTCTCTACCCACGTTTGCTACAAGTGTGCTGGTGATACAGGGCTTTGCAAATGCGTGTAGGGCCTTTAAGCCTGCGCAGTGGATTTTTCAGGTGAGACACAGTGTGCGCTGAACTGAGCCCACCCTTTAATCCTAAGGTTCATCTGACGGGGCCGAGCAAGCTTGGACAGTGGCAGCGAGGTCCTCAGGATGTAGGTTTGTTTAGAGTGACCTTCTCTTAGATGGATGGCCTTACAGGGCTGAACAAGCTCCATCTGCCCGGGTTTAGAGTTGTCCTTCTCTTCTGTGTGTTCCGGGGCTCCCCCTCTCATCTCCCACGATGGCACTGTCCACACAGGCAAAGCTCCCCCTCTCTCGCTCCTTTCCGCGCCCGGGGCCGGGCCCGAGCACCCGGGGGGGCACTATATGATGATGTAGTCAATTGTCCTTTTCATCCAGAATACTACATTAGACTATTTCTTTAGGATTATTCAATCTAGTTATTTTAAAATTTATTTGAAGCACAGAACAAAGTAGAATTTAAACACACTTTTCCCTTGAAGAACTTGCAATGTTGATCACGTTACTTGACATTCTTGATGGCTAAAATTGCCTTTATTTCATATAAATTAAATAGCCTTTAAATCAGATAAATTCAGCTTCTCAAAAAGCTTGTGATGTTTCTTGAACTATTGCTTGAGTAAAATGTTTGGAACACATAGATCATCTTCCAGTCTTAGAAGAAAATGATTAGTTGAACACAGAGATGTTGAACTTCTCTGAGCAGGAAAGTCAAGTAAGGTTCACCAGAAGGATGAACAGCACTTCCCACAGTTGTCAAATTTGTGATTTAGAATTAACACTCTCAGATTTCCTGGAGCGTTTTAAGTCAGTGCATCAAATTCTTAGTAGATTGTCAGGATAATGGAGAGTAGTAGCAGACACATCATTCAATATGTATTCAGCTGTGGAGTGCCTGCCCTTAGAGCTGTTACACTTTGTGGTGCTGCTGCTTGTCTTTGAAAGAAAATGTTTCTAGCTCTAGAAATTCCCTGCATGGGCTTCATATGTGAGTCTTCAATATGCCTGTTTTAGTTTTCACATTAATACTTACACAGTTCCCAAAACTATTGATAGGATCCTGCACTTATGAGCAGTCCTCAACAATACTGTTTTGATTCAGCAAAGTCATTTAATTTTGCACTGGTTTGCAGATACTGGTCTGCATTAAAGTCTATACATAAACTGGAATAGAAAAAAAAATGTAGATGAGAATAAAATGAGAAAGTAGGCCCATTAATAGATGAAATCACTGAAAATTGTGGAATTATTGATTTACTTTGTAAAACAGTCTCTAAAACAAATTAACTGTAGAAATTGTAGGGGGGGAGGATGTGTAAGCATGGAAGAATAATGCAAAAATAAATACAAAGATTGGAGGATGATTCTGGTATTTGCTGGTCAGACCTGCGTGATAGTCAAAGCAAGTAAAATTATTCCACTCACAAAATTAAATGCGATGAAATAATATTATTAATAGTAGACATAACAGTAATAGAGTCTTGTATATACACGGTCATAAACAAGTGACCTTTAGAAATAATGGGATAGAGGAGAGAATCTTAAATCATTGTGTGCATATTGACTAAAGTATTTCACAGAATGTCTTTTGAAAATTTTCACGCACGCAGAAAACCTACATCCAAAGCTAAGTTACCTGTGAGCACTGGGAATTGCTTTGAAGACAAATTGTTATTACTGCTTTTATTTATGGGAAAGAATTAAAATTAGCTTCTCTGAGAACATGAGCTAGGAACAGAGCCAATTTATTTTAACAAAAAAAATTAAATTAAATGGTAGCAATTAAGGATTTTGTTGCACCTTTTACTCCTATAGTCTATCTGAGTAAGGAAAGGTGTATTATTAGGTAAAGACTGTGCATTGCATTTTGATAAGCTCTATGAAAAATTTTGGACTTAGAACATGTAGCTTTTGTATTTTACATATATACCTCATCTTTTATATATATGACAGAATCAAAAACATTTACTGTCTTTTAATTTCAACTTTCTTCTCTCAGCTTTTTTGCTTCCATTATCTTTTTATTTTTCTAAAAATTTTCTTTTGGGAGTAATATTCCCAAATTGGAATTTCTCTGAATCTCTGGAAGTGTTTAAACAAAATCTTATTATTTAATTATATTTGTTTTATAAGAATGCCTAATTGTTTCATATTTGTGCATGTTATGATCATTATAGTAGAATATCATATTGTTCAGCAAAGTACACAAAAATCCAAGAAATAATATCCTAAATGTAGTTTACAGAAATATTTCTTAATTGTACACAAAAGAAATGTTCATAGTGTGGTACTAATATTTAAAGAAAGGACTAAATCATGATCTTCAAGAGGAAGTTTGAGGCTGAGAATTCCAAGGCAGATGTGTCCTGGCAGCACATGAGATCCTGAACTTTGGGCAATAGCATTTTTTCCAGATACCCTGAGATGAGCTCAGTTGGTTGGAGCATGGTGCTGATAACATCAAGAATGTGGGTTTGATCCCCATTCACTTAAAAGCCAGACTCAATGATCCTTGTGGGTCCCTTCAGCTCAGAATATTCTGTGATAGTCTCTAAGTTGTTTTTTTTTTGGGCCTAAAGGAGGACAGAGGAGGCCAGATGTAGAGGTCAGGAATTCCAGTGTTCATTATTTTGGTCCTGCTTCTTTTACACCGTTGATCTTTTTTGACCTAACAATATCTTTTATTCTTAACAGAAATGAAGTTTTCCCAAAATAGATTACATGAGATACTACGAGTCAGAGCTAGGTGCTGCTCTCAGTTACATTTGTCCAACTCTGCACTCAATTAGTAAAGGCAAATCAGAAAGTGGAACGTTGCATTACAAGTAGAAGGTTTGGCTTTAGTGTTTTTGTTCTCTAGGTTGACAGATATGGTTTCTTTCTTCATGGAAATTCTCAGTGTTCAATAATTAGTCCAACTTGAATTTTTCAGGTACCCAACAAATTATTTGCTCAGTGGGGTCTTTTCCTCATTCATTAGTCAGCTATTTTCTCAAAACATGTGGGAAATTTATATCTGTAACAACACTTCTCTCCTGAGAAACTGAATTGGATTTGAAATTTTCAAGGATTAAAAAAATAGAAGCAAAAACTGGATGTACAATTACTCAAATTATACAGACATACTAATTACATGTGCATAACTGTGGTTTCAGTGAGTCCTGAATAAAAGGGATTTTTGTTCATTTATGCGGTTAATAAGTGTATATACATTATTTTATTTAAATCTATCATTTAATAAAGTTGACAAGCAATATATTCATCATCATGTTCACATCAAATAGATGATAAAATAATTATAGATTTATCTTAGCACACAAGCTCTTCAAACCCAGTAACTGCTGCATGAACTTCTCTTATTTTAAAGTAATTGTAGCTTTCAAACACAAGTCAAGTATAACCAGTGGATCTGAATAAATGTGACTCAGAGCACTTAAAAACTTTGAGAGCTGAGGATGGCTAACAATCTTACTAGGTGATATTATCAGGGTTCCTTGCTCCTGCTCAAGAATTTCTGAGCAACATCTAGAAAATAGACTGTGGGGATGTGACAAATGTAGGAAATCTGTCAATTAACCAAGATATAGTCTGGCTACAGACCTCTCTTAGATGGGAGGATTCTGACCGCACAGAGAGGATGATGATTTGCAGTTTATCTTGCCTGAGGATTTATCATGCAGCTATTGCAGTATTTTCTGTTACTGTCCTACAGTGAATAGCTGATGTAAAATGAAATTATGGATTTTTCAGTATTTGAAGGCCCTAATCAGACCTTCAGTTGTCAGATTCTGGGGCTAGACTTGTCCTTTTAGCCAAAAAAAATGGGATTTTCAAAGTATCACAGAAGACAGAAAGAACATGTCTCTCAGAATAATCCATTTTTTTTCTGGTTTTTGTTTGCTTGTTTGTTTTTGCCAATGATCACTATCAGGTGCAATATACAAACAAAAAGGAGTTTTGTGAAAATATTACCATTGTTCATTATAACCATTTGCTGTGGTATGTTCTGTCCAGATGTAATTTCATGAAGCATCCAGAAAGGTTAAATGGAAGGCTAAGTTTTAATTTTCCTATTTTCATTTCCATTGAAACTAAATTCAAGGAACCAAGTCATTTTTGAAAGGGAAATGGTTGAACTATTGGCTTAATCTAAAGTAGTAGTTACTGAAAAAAAAATATACTCCAGTATCATTCATAATTAGTTAAGTAGATCTAAATTAATATCAACCTAAAGAAAAGGGAAACCCTGCATAATTGTTATTTCTCCATCCATAATTAAGGCTGTTAACTGAACTTATCAAACATTTATGAATACTATGATTTGTTCAATTTTTCTTGTCATATCTTAATTATAAACATAATTTTTTAATCTACAATTTTGTATCTTCTTAACTGTAAGAAGAATTTCATTCTAGACTGCAATAAACATACGAGGTTTTGCGAACATGAATTTTTATCATATTGGTGAATTATAATGAATTGTTCTTAGAGCCTAAGAGAGTCGTAGGTTACAGGCTGAATAGTAAAAAAGGTATAAAACCTGATTATATTCTTAATTAATTCAAGCTTCGCCTTGAAGGATGGTATTTTCCAACAAAAAATATTTCTTATGCTTAGACTATTTAAGACATCTTTAATTGAATATAGACAAAAAAATTGGTAGTTCATATATTAATTTACCCTGCCATTTGCTTAAACTACAGCTAAACCTAAAGCTCTGGTAGAGTTTTAAATACAAATGAACAGTATCTGAGAAAAGAGTCCACTTATTTTTTAGGAAACAACTCAGAGCATGTTTATCTTTTCCATTGGAAAGAAAAACAGCAAAATGGTTTTGATATTTATTGAGAAAAAAAAGGACTGTGGGTAAAATAGGTGTATTTTTTTACTCGCAAAAGAGAACGTGTGCAGAGTTACACAGAATGTTTCTCTCCTATGTGCTTAAAAATTCAGATATTTAAACTGCATTTATACATTTAAAAATTAATTCCCTGAAGCAAATGGTGCTCCCTTTGGTATTATAAAGACTTTGAGGTTCTAAACTCCTCTTTGAATAAAGCTATAGGTCTGTAGCTCAGCTTTATAGACTAGCTGTAGATCAAGAGTCACCTGACACCAGTAGCACCAGAATCATAGAAATTATCTTGATATTTGGAAAGGAAAAGTGCACTGAAAAGAGAAGTAAACACACCACATGCCACAAAAGGGAGAAACCAATACTTAATGAAGATTCACAGGTCTTTAAGGAAACCCAGAGAATCTCAAAATGCTCAAAATGTTCAAAATTTCATGGAGTTCAGAATAAAAAGAACAGTATCATATTTTCTCTCCTGTATGGAAACTGAATGAAAACAACTCAAAACAGTTTAAATAGCATTTTGAAATAGCATACTTATAGTAGAAGCACTGCATTATTCAAATTTCTTTTGAAAAGCAAATAAAGTTTGTTCTCCAAGCTAATGAAATGTTATGCCAGAGTTGATCTCAAATTATTGTAGCTGTGCAACTGAATTAGTATGGAACTTATGTTTGGTAACTGACTCACGAGCAGATTGTAGAAAGTATCAATTGTGTTATATGATGAAAATGTTTAAAAGGAGAAATAAAAAAATGCAACAACTAAGGATATATTGGAAAATATGACTGGAAAATGTGATGCTGCTAATGATGAGAATATCAATGCATGTTTAGTGTACAGATAAACAAATAAAATTGAATTTAGGATGCATGATGGAGTAGAATAATGAACAGAAGAATGTGTGATACAACATGTAACCAACTACTTGAGCAAACTGTGGTCATCAGCTGGGTGCCACAGCTGGTTTTATCAGCAGCTGCTGAAGGCTATGCTGCTAAGCTATCACACTGCCCTGATAGCCAAGAAGGCAGAATGTCTCCATGATCACTCCAGCTTCTCCCCAGGCAGTGATGAGTGAGTGTGGTACCTGCTGGAGGCATGGCAGGAAACACATCATGGGTCAGGCATGTGTAGCTCATCATTGAGCAGCTGCACCTTGGAGTTTCAGTGGGGCCTGACAGTACTGGAGCAAGTACTAGAGTGGATAGCAAAGTCTTTAAGCAGAATTCTCTTCCATTGATCTCTGGTGTAAATGTAAGCTGATGGTACGATTTTCACCTTTAATCCCTCTTTTGATTATAAATAGATGTTATCAGGTGTGTTAAGAAGGTGTTGCTTAATCTTGAGGCAAGCTTTTGTATTTTATGCCATACTTGGCAATTGTTCAAGAAAATATGGCACCAGAGCTGCAAATTACATCTTATTTGGCACAGAATCTTGTATTCTGCATGTCCTGGGCTGAATTTTGCTTGAAAGTGAGTAGGGGTCACCTCCCCAGATGACCACCAGAGACTCCCCAAAGAGGCTTGTGCAGGCACAGTAACAAGTATTGGATTAGATGGGTTTATGTAAATTTTAGTGTACAAATTCTTTTCCTTTTTACTCTCTGGTGTACTTGATTTGTGGCAAACTTCCACCTTGCACCCTGCGCAGAAAAAAAACAATGTCTCCTTTTTAAACTTGACTCTGTCCCAGCTTAGAGAGCTCCTAAAATTCAACAACAATTTGATTAGGGGATGTGCAAAGAAAATTGCATTTGCAACTTCTTAACTTTAAAATATTCTTACATATTTTTAAACCAGGAGATGCTACAAAACTCCTTGATGAATTTCCTCAGCTCTTCTATAATAAGAAGAATACTTTTCTACTTCAGGAATTTTTTTATATTGGTAGAAATAATGATTTACCTGCTATCTATGTTACTATTGTGCAATGCAATTCTGTACCTGGACAAGCCTATACCTGAGCCATATCTATAACTCTAAAGCTAGACTCTCATCTATCAGTTAATATGAAACCAGAACACTGTCATACATCTGTAATATTTTATAATATTTATGGTGAGAATTGATGATAAAATATGAAAGCTTTATCACTCTACTACTGTCTTAAATTAACCTGAAACTGTGCTTTAAAGTCTATTATTCTTCCACTGCCTGGCCTCAGACTATTCTACATCATCAGTATATCAACTGATAGCGTTCAATAGCAGTTTTGAACGAAAGGAAAAAAAAATCAAGCTCTAAGCTCCTGTAACTGAACTAACTTCTCATGTGTAGTCCCTTGCTAATGGAGATCTATTGGAGTAACAACTTGCAAAATTGTGCTGCATCTACACAACGAGTTTTCTGCCTTGTGTAATAAAACCACAATTTTAAATTTATCTACCTGCAACTCCCCTGAACCATAGCTTCACATTAAAGTTAGAATTAATGTAAGCTTGTTTTCTTTTAACTTAAAATAGAAAAAGTCCTCATATTGCCACAGAAAGTACATGATTGACTTGCCCTCATTTTTCCCAAATGACGTAACCTTTGAAATTAAATATGAAAATTAAAATATGAAAAATGAGTACTTCTCAGTTACATATTTGTACTGTTATTCTATTTGATGCTTCTACAGTATTTTATTTTGGGGAACATACAACAAATTGGGGGGTTTGACCTCACGAACATATCCACATTAACATCACTGAGACTTCTTTTTTTGAACGATTTTCAAGGTTCAGCTCCATATATTTGATAAACAGATAGACAAAATACTGGAACTTAGAAATCTATGAGTTGGCATTTTTTTTTACTCTTTGCATTGTTAGACAGAATATATCTGGTGAATATGTTGAACATAGTACCCCATAGTGAGGTCCTCAGATGGCTAAAAAAGATACTATTATATTTGAGGAGTTAATCCAATTTCTCTTAGTCTAATCAGGAATAACACTGAGCTTTCCCACGAGGATAGCACCTCAGGTGAGACAAGTGAATTTGCCAGTTCTATTTTAAACATACCATCTGTGACATTTCTGTAGTAAATGTTGGCAGTATATACTGACACCGCATTATTAAACTGAATGAGACCTGACATGGAATAGTCCAAGGTTTCTATTCTAATTAATATATACATATATATATAAAATATATGTATAACTGATATATATAAAATTATAAATTATATATAATATATATACATATATAAAAGTATATCTATATATACATATATTAAAAATTGTCTTTTATTCAGATTTCTTTTTTTTAAAAAGTCAGTGCTATTATTAATAACAGTGGTGTAGGCTGCACTAGTATTCTAATACCTCTTCTGATTTTGTCAGAAACTAATAGAAGACATCTTGCTGAGCAAAGATTCTTGGCATAGTAGAGTAAACCAGCTATGTTCCTTTTTTGACTTGTGCTGTCAGCAACAAAAATTTAACATGGTTAGGTTTTTATTACAATTAACTACTGATGCTTGGTCCCCTGAAAAGTTGAAACAAAAGCAAATTTTTGGAGATGAAGGAGTCTGATTTAAAAATTTGGCAGGAGTGTGATAAGGGGAAGTAAAATAAACTCTTTGTCCTAGCTACAGGGACTGGTACCAATTTATCACAATGTGGGTATATCAAAAATTGTATATTTTACACCCTCTATGTCATTTCTGATGGACTATTAATAATAGATCGTTTGCAGCAGCTGCCCAGGGCACACCTGACACCTCAGGCTACAAGCTGGGTGTTAAAGAACCCTGCGAAGAGTGTTTCTTTGTATTCACATAAATGACTCAGCTGTGATAACTCCTCTCTGCTAAGGCATTAGAACATTCACACCCAGCCTGAAGGGTCATCTCTGCTAATGGGCCATACTGGACTGGCATAATAGGCAGCTGCAACACCTAGACCATCAAAGACTCCAAAAATACCCCATGACTCACACAGTTAAATCACCCTTTGTGAAATTCCCCACCCTGGGGGAGGTACTGGGCATTCCTACCCGTACTTGAGCACATATAATCTTGGGGTTTTGAGACTTCTGGTACTACTCATTGGATGCAGAGGAGGACTAGAACTCCAACAGGACTGCCACTCTCGACAAGACTGCGATCATTACTTCAGCAGAACTACAACTGTCATCCAGACCAACAGGTTTCTTTTCCCTTTTGCTTTGTACCCAGGGGGGGCACATGGTGCTCAGCACAGGGGCTAATGAACACTGTTCTGATCTTGTCCCAGGGCGCTGGGTTATATATCTGTTTTTTGAGATTAAAACCAGTTCTCTCTATACTACTTTACCTATTATAATCTTTATAGTAAATTGTAACTCTGACTGTAATCTCTTGAGCTGGGTTCATTTCTCCCACTGGTTTACTTTTAAACCAGTACACTCTTAAATGTTAAATTTTTTTATCTGATCCCTTATATTACCTGTAAAATATTTTTAATTTTGATAGCTAACAAAATGCAAAATTAAATGAATATAGAGTTCCTCATGTAACTTTATTAATATAACTAATGCCAAACCATAGCTTCATTGAAAATGTAGAGAGGAATTTGCAAATTTGCAGCTCTCCAAACATGTTTTCATATTAATTCACCTCACAAGCTTACCTTTTTCAGAAATAAGATATTTCTTTTCTTTCTGAGTAAAGGCAATGGAATTCTTCAGAGACGGGACATTTCTCAGCGTTCTTGAACACCAGGCCAAACTTATTTAAAAACTCAAATATAGTGCTATCTACTTTTTGAGGAGCACTTAGCTGTATCACCAAATAGTACAATAATACAATCGGCAGTAACTCTATCACAGACACAGTCGTGTCCTGTTCATTCTAGAGAAGCTCCTTCCACTGTTTATAGTTGGCTCCTACGTTTTTCTGGTCTTTTAAAGCAGAGGAGGGCTCTAGGACAAAGCTCATGTGTACAACAGCAGAGTTGGAGAAGGAGTTTAAAAATCCCCAACAAAAAGTTTATTCAGGTCATAGAATCATTTAGATTGGAAAAGATCCCCAAGACCATCAAGTCCAACTGTTAACTGTCAAGCAAGTTCAACATTAAACTATGTTCCTAACCATTACATCTACGTCTTCCAAATACATCCAGAGATGGTGACTCACCCACTTCCTTGGGCAGCCTGTTCCAATTCTTCATAAGCCTTTTGGTGGAGAATTTTTTCTTCATATCCAGTCTATCCCTTGGCACAACTTCAGGCTGTTTCCTCTGGTCATGTTGCTTGTTACTAGGGAGAAGAGACTGCTCCTCCACCTTGCAGAGGTAGTTGTAGAGAGTGAAACCATCTTCACTCAGGATCCTTTTCTCCAGACTAAACAACATCGGTTCCCTTAGCCACTCCTCTTAAGACTTTTTCTTGCTCCTGTCCTCCCATATGCAGCTCTCTTTTCATCTGTTACTCCTTTCTGCTTACACTCAGAGGCATATGAACTCACCTGCAAAGACAAAGGATCAGAATGAGAGATGTAGTATGTGGGGCTGCTCTAGGAAGGTTTCCAGACCCATTTGTGCTGGTAGCCTTTGAACCAATTGTCCTTCATCCATTCCCCAGACCATGGAGACAACATTTTTTTCTCTCCCACTGGCATCCTGATACGAATTCTCAGTCAAGCATTATTTTAACTTTTCCTGTACATCCAACACTGGAGCAGCTCAATAAGCCCCAAAGGAAGCTGCTCCCTAAGACATCCCACATTGGAGTAGAGAAGGACTCTAACCTGAAGGACTGCAGCTGAGAAGAGGGTGCATACTACAGTAGAGGAAAAAGTCTAAGAAGGAAGTGACTGAAAAAAACTGTTATGGAGTGGCTGTAGGCCCCAGGTGCTCTGTGCTGCCTGGAGTGAAGGGAGTCCATATTGGTTTGTCTAACTCTTTAACTCGTAATAAATTAAATTAATTTTCCCTAAGTCAAACCTGTTTTGTTAATGATTGTAGTTTGTAAGTGATGTCCCTGTTTTTATCTCAGCCCATGAACTTTTCCACCTTAAATCCATGCAACTCCTATTGAGGAGGGGGATGAGAGTGGTTGGGTGCACATCTGGCTACCAGCCAAGGTCAACCTATGACAGTTATAAAATCTATTAGACAAATCTCAAAAGCCCTGTAGAGTATTTAATTTAATGTTGACATTTGGATTTGAAATAACATCTTAAAATGTTATCTTCTTCTTTAAATTCATAGAATTGCAAAAAATTTCTCTGCTTTATTATTCTTAAAGGTCTTCTAAAGAAATTCACAGAAAATGTAATGCAGTTGTATCCAGTGTTTTGGATCAAAGAATCTTTTCATCTGAACACTACTAATGTCATTCATTCTCTACTTTCTAAAGCTTCTTCAGTGAATCCATGGGTGCTGGCAGCATTTGGGGCCTGGATATGGCAGGTGGGAGAGAGTTACAGGATGTGCTTACCTGGATGAGCATCTGTAGTGGGTTTTTGTGGCTCGGTTTTCTGGTAGTGGGGGGGTGGTTAGAGGGGTGGCTTCTCTTAGAAGCTGCTAGAAGCTTCTCCTGTGCTGTGGAACCAATGCCAGCCGGCTCCAGGACAGACTTCCTGCCACTGGCTAAGGCCAAGCCAATTAGAAGTAACAGTGATGCCTCTGGGATAACATATTTAAGAACAGAAGGTTGTGGTGCAGAAAGAATTCCAGCCAGGGAAGAGCAGAGTGAGAACATGGGAACAACAAAGTAGACACCAACGTCAGTGCAGAAGGAGGGGCAGGAGATGCTCCAGGTACCAGAGATGTGGCCCCTGCAGCCCCTGGTGCAGACCACGGTGGAGCAGCTGTGCCCCTGCAGCCCATGGAGGACCATCGGGGTGCAGAAACCCACCTGCAGCCCATGGAGGAGTCCATGCTGGAGCAGATGGAGGCATGAAGGAGACTGTGACCCTATGGGAGGCCCAAGATGGAGTAGGGTCCTGCCAGAGACCTGCAGCCCATGGAAAGGGAAGCCCACGCTGGAGCAGGTTTTTCCTCGGTAGGACTTGTGGCACCTGTGGGGGACCCACGCAGGTACAGCTCATTGGTGAAGGACTGCATCCCATGGAGGAGTGACCCTCGGGACAGCCATTTGGGAAGAACTGTTGCCTGTGGGACAGACTCACACTGGAGAGGTCCCTCAAGGACTGTCTTCTGTGGGAGGGACCCCACAGGAGCAGGGGAAGGACTTCTCTCTCTGAGCAGCAGCAGAAACAACAACTGCACTGCTGGGGGGAAGGAGGGAGAACATTGAAGAAAGGAGGGGGGGGAAGGTGTTTTTAACATTGTTTTATTTCTCACTCTTTGGCTCTTATCCTGTTAGTAATAAGTTTAAGTACTATCCCCACTTTGAGTGGGGATCGCTGATGAAGGGAATCAGTAACTTACCTCTCCCAGCTGTTAACTCAGTTCATGAATCCTTAGCTGGTTTTTTTTCTCTCCTCTGTCCAGTTGCAGAGAGGAGTGAGAGAGTGGCTTTAGTGGGTACCTGGCATCTGGCCAGGGTTAACCCTCTACAGTAGCTTCCGTGGGCTTTGGTGTATGCTTACTCTGACCTGATCTTATACGTAAACTGAAACAACCATCCACCTTTTTCAGATCTTTTTCAGTCAATCCATATTTATATCAAGTTTAGAGACTGATTCACAGCCAGAGGTGATCTGAAATCTCTCCTGTTTCTGTCTGAAATAAAAGATTTGCGAAGTCTTTACCTAAAACCCTCTCAGAGAGTAGTTAATTGAAATAATCAGAGTTGGGGGGTGGTGGGTATGCGTCATAGGTTTACTTATCCTAAAAAAAAAGAAAGATGTTAAATGAGGGAGGAGGAAGGTGTTTGCCTGGGGTGATTGACACATGCAAAGGAACTAGCTAGCACACCCACATTCCAGACTGATAGCCCAGAGAAGACTTGGGGGTGGGGGAGGGGGGGGAGAGGTGAGGAGTTTTTTTTCCTCTCCTCAGGAAATGGCACTTCACTTTTACCCTGACTTAGGGAGGGTGTGTGTTGGAGGAGTCCGAGGTTCACTTTGTTTTTGGCCTCATCATCTGGCTGCTTCTGGCCCCGGTTTGCCTCTGTTTTCCTGCGCCCTGTTCTCCCCGCAGCCCAGACCCACTCAGATTTCATCGGAGAGGTCTGACCCATCTGCAGAGGAACTTTTTGGGGAGGAGGTCGCCCTTTCTCTCCTCCACTACAATGTTGGCAGCGGCGTGTCCATCGAGGAAAGGATGGAAATCCCAGCCACAGCCAGCTGCAGACAGTGTGAGTTTTGTGGGAAGAACTCCCCTTTTCCTCTTTTCTTCTTCCCCTTCTCGGTGTGTAGAAGATCTCCATTTTCGGCTTCTCCCACACATTGGAGCCCCATGTGGAAACTGCCAGGGCCCAACAGCGCCCCCTGCTGACCACCTCGCAACTGCAGGCTCTGCTTCTCCAGTGATCCAACAGTGCCCCCTCCTGATCGTGGTTAGAATTGCTCCAAAAGGCAGAAAGTACTGAACTATTTTTTGAAGGGGACTTTTGAGTACAGGTTTATTGTTTAGTTGTTTTTCTGTTCTTTTGTTGTTCTGCCAATACATATATATCCTTTAAAAAAGGGTTGTTATTTTGTCTTTCTCCGTACTTCCTCGACTGGAGCCTCTTAATTTCAGATTTACAATTGCTTAGAGGGAGGAGCTTGGTCTTCCTCATAACTCATCCTCCTTAGCAAAACACTTCAGTCTCATTAAACTGGGACAGTATGTCATTAAAATAGTGTCTAACAGGAGGGTGGAAGGATCATCTTTTCTCTATCAACAGCAACATCTCTGCAGTCCTCAGTCTTTGGTACAAATGCTGATTTCCGATGTCTTACATGACAGAAGACTTCTCCCAAAGCAACAAGCACCTCGAATATCTAGACAAAAGCATTACAGCCAAAGATGAACAAATGCAAGCCAAGGAGACAGTTGTAATATGTGTCCTGGAAAAAACATCCCTGCTGCAACCATTCTATACAGCTCATATTTATGGGAAATTTCTGTAAAGATTAGCAAAGAACACAAATCTCTCCTGAGACTTTTAACACTATAGATTTTTACAGTAAGAATTACATGAACAGCATTTTTGAACAAATATAATCGTCTATGTAAGGAAAATAGTGTTCCTTTAAATTTATACTATTTCACTTTTGTTAAATTGTGTGGACTTTTCCACAAAGTTATATGTTGTACAAGCAGAAGCTCCATATTAAGATAATAGATAGAACAATAACCTTAGAATATCTTTAGCTACTAGCCATATATATGTATATATATAAATTCCATGTGTTTATCTGATACTATAACAGTACTAGCAGATGTGATAGACTTAATAATTTGTATCTCTTAAAAGAAATAATAACTTTCAGTTGTGCAGCATATGCATATACAGCATATGCATAGCATATCAGCAGCATTGTGAAGGCTCACTACACAATTTGAAAAAGCTTCAGTTTTCCCATTTCATCAAGTTGCTTCCAACAATTGATCAACATGCTTTCACCTTCTCTGAACTGATTTTTTTTTTAATTCCGCCAAGGGTTGCAGCGTGGGAAAAATTGCTGAATGCATCTTGTTTGTGTTCTATAAGATGGATGACTATGAGCTTTATAAAAAGGAAAGGGTAAACAAGAGGTCTACACTGTCTATGGGAAAAACACAGCTTTTTATCTCTCAGTCACAGAGGAAATTATTAAGGAACTAAGAAAAATAAAAAATAGCTTCTCTTTTGAAAGATTTCAAACGTAATTTACTGAATATAAAATACTGTACAACAATACAACATCCATGTATTCTTAAGTTGCCATCCTGTAGCAGAGATGCCAAACAAAAATTAAAAAATCTTTCTTGTGTTATTTTGGGTTTCACACAAAATTCTTATGAAACTTGTGAAAGAAATTTGACTTCTGTTCTTGTTAATGAATTATATATGATTGGTATATTATATTTTTTGTTCAAATTCAGCCCTTCTGCCTTCCTATTCTTCTATTTAAAGAACAAAATAGTGAGTTTAAAAACCTTGTATTCTTTCCTGTGAAGGCTTTATTTCCTGATATTTTTTCTTGCTTTGACAAAATATATTATTTTTTTCTCTGATTGTTTTATTATTTTTCTGACTGTTAAAATTTATTTTGCACAATGCCTTCATGGTGCAAATGTAAGCATTCATGTGACCACTTCTTCTGTCTAGACATTTAGTGGAGGGAAGTTAATTCAGTGACCTTGAAGGACTGCTTCAGTCCCAGAGTTTTTATTTTGTTCCTTCCAGTTCTGAAACCCAAAACCAAAAAAGGACTAGACCTAATGTAACTGTACATTCATTTTTCTTGAAAGTGGTAGCTGACACAGTCAGGTCAAAAAAGGAATTGGAAATGTCACCAGACTGATCTGAGGAGCCAACAGAGGAGAGATGGGACTGTGAATGTCCCCACACAGGGACAATGAAAGAGCTAGGACTGAAGCAGCAGTAACACAGCACCAGTAGGGCATTAGGAAGGCAGGGAGAGGGTGAGAATCAGCAACGAGTTGAAAGGGTGTCCCATTATCAGTCCCTGCACATGCTGCAGTGTTGATTCATGCCTGCAATCCCTCACACATCCAGGGTACTTGCAAACGGCTGAGTTAGTTGCCCTTATCATAGGACCTGGGTGCAGAGATTCCCTGTATAAATGCAGGATGGCTGTGTTATGCTAAGAAATACAACACAAAAATAACCTTCTGAGTTAGAATAATTTATTGTTTCATTGGCATTCAGTACCACAGCAGCATCTCAGACTAGATGAAAACCAAATAGAGGAACAAAGAGGTTTAGAAGAGGAGGTAAAATTAGAGCAATGGAAGGAAAAACATTGCATTTAATGTGCTCAGGGAAAGGTAGAGGCCAGTGGCAGAGCTTTAGGCTGTGTACTCATGAGATCTTCCTTCCAGCACTGTATGTGTTACAGATGAGCAGATAATGTGGAGATCAATTTTTTTATTGATAGTGGATGAACACAGAGGTCTTATTTCTGTCTCTGATATCTGGAGTGTTATTATCATGCTATAACTGGTATAACTGAGCTTTCTTGAAAATGTAGATTTCTTCTCTGTTGATTTGGATATAAGTGAGTAACTGACCAAGAAATTACAATATAGTAAAATTTGCACTTAAGTATGATGGCTGTTACTTACAAATCTGACCACTGGAAGTATCTCCACTGAACTTTCAGCTTGCAAAGAAAAGAAAATCACTGCATAAAGGAACGGTGATTTCTGAAAAAGGCTTTGTGTGTCATATTTTATGGGAAGGGAAAAATCACACTTGCAGACCTTCTATTGAAGTATTTTAGTTGAGTTTTATAATTAAATAATCTGGGTTTCTATACAGGAGGAAGATGAGGAAAACCACTTGCTCTTCACAGGGCAAAAACTTCTGTATTAGAATTTATGATGTGTGAGAGTTCGATTGGAGGTTTACTTTGGAAACTGTTTTGCTACATGTCTGAAGTGACTTACATGCATACAGCAGTTTGATATATATATTCTGCAATATATATGTCTTACCCTATTGTATCGAATAGGCAAGCAGGGTGTCAGTGGATGTGATGGTGAAACCTGGAGACATCAAGTCTCTCAAGGGGTCTCAAGGGTCAGTGAATGACTAACCCAAGTACCTCCATGAGACAGTTTGAATACTGATCTTTTCAATAGTTTAGTCTTAAGAACAACAACAAGCAGGTGTGTTCCAGTCTAAAAGAAGAGGAAATATATCTAGAAACAACAGTAGGCAGTAGTAAAGTGAGTTCATGGCATTGAAAGTGTACCTTGAACCACAGGCCTTTGATTGCAATACGCTGGCATAGCAGTCCCAGTAGCATAACTAACATAATAAGCAACTGTACATGTCGGTCATTAGCAGCCTGCAAAGAACTGAGCTCAGAATCAAGATGCTCCCAAAATAAATATTCAGCCCAGTTATCTAAAACAGTTTATCTATCCATCAGTTTGCTTTGAAACACCATGTATAGAAATTAACTGCAAATAATAAGAATAAGAATATGCAGGAAACCATTTTAGAGACAAGATTTCTTAGCTAAATATTCAACTTAATAAAACATAAAAGGAAAAATGGTGGTCCATATACTCCTACAAGATAATGCTAGGTGTTCTGAAGCAGACGGTTATAGGATAACTTGTGGACAACAGAAAAAAAAAGTTTTCATCTCTATATGAATAAAAAGTTGACAATTATGTTGGATTATGTCCCTCTAGTGAAAGCTATCCCTGCTCATGGCAGGGGATTTTGACTAGATGATCTTTAAAGGTCCCTTCCAAATGAAAACACTATTTGATTCTATTATTCTATATCTGTGTTACCCATAGCACAAAAGACGAGCCATTCTACATATGGATAGAGCACCACATAGACCACCACATGCACTTCAAGAATATTGATGACTAGTTTTCTCTTTCTTGTTTAATTTCCTTTTAATTTTAACTGTTATGTTCTAGGAGTTAACCAGAAGTGAGACTAATAAATTTAACATGTTAAATACTAAGAGCTTCTTTAGTAGATAATTTGGATGGACAAAAGTATTTTGAGGAAAAAATAAAAAGCCTTTAATGATGTTTTTCAGTTCCTACGAGTGTAATTGTTTAGTGAAAGTGTCATAAGTCATGTTAGTACAACATAACATATAGCTAAAATAAGCATTGATAGGAAGAGTTAGACCTTAACAAAGCAAAAGTGTCCCCCAAAATAATATACAAGTATCACTTTAATTCTACCTAGAGGCCATAATACACTAATATACAAGAAAAAGAAGAGCTTGAGAAGGGAAAATCAGCCAGCAGCTCTCAGGCTCTGGTTTGCTCTTATGCTTATCTCTTTTCAAGAACACAGACGATAGTTCTAAATTACTTTCTTTCTTCTCTCTAAAATCTCAGGCATTGATTTTTATCTCTTGAGTCTTTGAGGTCTTAATGATTTCTGGCAGTTTTGACATTGAAACTTTCAAAAATTTAGATCTCCATATTCCTTAGGAGAAAATCTGGCACTTCTTAAAATGTTGGATGGGTTTTAAGGAAAAAAAATTAAAATTTAAGAAATGTCAAATATGTTTCTTTGTTGTAACTTGAGTCTTATGCATACTGATTAATGCTTCAGTCCCCTGACTGTATCAGAATGTAAATTCACAGATGAGTATGGCGTACTCTGAATTTAACTTAATTCTCCTTGGCATTGTCAGAGAAAATATGTTTCTATGCAGATGTCTTTGTATATCCACATATTGCATCTCCAATACAGTTAAGTCTGACCTTACCCCATATACAGAACAAGGCCAAGCTGCATCCACTGAGTCTGAGGGAATATGGCATAATCTGATTTATGTCCATGTGGGTAAATTCTCTTCCCCTCCAGTTCAGAGTGCCTTGCAAATATTTTCTTCTGGGCTGGTCCTTGGATCAGGTTATATCTGGTAATCAGTGACTCCAATAACAGCCAGGGATTGCCTGTATCTGTACAAGCTGGTAGAGACCAAAACTCTTCTAGGAAAGAGAAAAATCATTAACAGTGTGGGTAATCAAGTACCATTGCAAAAACTCAAGTCATGATCATCTTTTGCTTAATAAGTATAGCTTTTGTGACCAGGAGAGGACAGTCCCATCCAACCTTGATATTCTCTCCATCTCCCCATCACAGAACCTGCTGCTGCTGCTCTAGTCCTTTTGGAAGAGCTGAAATATTTGGGTTCAGCTTCTACTACTGTGCAATGATATGCTGTTCCTGAAAAACTGGAGAAGGGGAATAATGCCTTCATATTTCAAACCATAGCTAATAGAATAAAATTCATGGGACAAAGCAAAGTCATGACTTCAGCCTTAGGCCTTTTTAAATGCAAAAAGAGAAAGGCCTACTACAGTGAATGGAGGAGCCAGAGCTTCTTAAACAAAGGTCACTGAAACAGTCTATAGCACAGAGTAGCAATTAAACAAAAGAATTGAAGCAGATTACATGCTAAAAAAGCCTTGAAAAAAAATAATAACTTTTTTAAAATTACATATAATGTGGAATGTAAATATCGAATGTATCATTTAATGAGTTAGAATCTGTATATTCTTAAGTGATCATGGCATTTAGTATAAGATAATAATCAAAAATGAAGTGAGCAATATATTGGTAACTGGGACATATTAATACATACAATTCTAATCCTTCAAGCTATCAATAATATAACAAAAGCAAACCAAGATAACTGCTTGCCTTCTATATGGTAGTTTTTTGAACATAATAACACTGCTGCTTTTTTTCTCTGAGATCATGTTAAATTCATGCTTAAATTATAACATCTCCAAGTACTGCAAATTTTGCTTCTTAGCTCCAAAGAATGGGAAGGCTGTGGAATGTGACAAAGTCTTTCTCTCAGTTTGTTTTATGTTTTAGGTCACACTTCATACCACATGCTGTGTCCATATGTGCTACAAATACTTGTAAGCATCAAGAAAAAACAGTTTCATTTCCATAATCTGCAGTTAGTATATCTTTGTGAGCACACTCTTTTGCTCATTTCTCTGAAGTCTTGTGTCACATCTTCATCCTATGGTGATCATCCAGTTCTTTGACTTATAGCCCATCCTCTGCCCATTCTCTGTTTAGGGGCTTCTCCCTGCAGTCTGTCTCCTTCTCCCACCCCAACCCTCTGCCTTCACCTCTCCCTTTTCCTCAGCTGCTTCTCTTACATTTACTGGCCATGGTCCTGATGTCCAACCAAGTTCAACTTTTCTTTCTTTCTGTTGTAATTTCTTTTTCCTGCAGTTATAGCCCTCTTTCTTACTCAGGTCCTATGCTCCCACTTTCAGCAGACTTCATGTCCCAACATATTTTTTTCTCCCACACTTTGAGTTATCACCCTCTGTTTTTCTTCATCAAACTAAGTGATCATTAAGAATCCAGGAAAAACAGGGTCCCAAAGCCATACTTTACCTTTAAAGAACTTGATGAAGAACATCCAGCAGAGCTCTCCAGTGTTTTTTACTTCCAGTGGCCTCCTGTCAGATTGTTTTTTTTTATGGACAAAAAATTCAGATATGATGCAGAAGAAGAGCTGTTGAACTCTAGTTAAGTCTTACTGATCAGGAGCACATTGTGATTTTTCAGATATTTCTGAAGTGAGCAAATTAAGACAGGTTTTTTGCAAGTTCAGTCAAACCATCAAAATAAAGGGTAGCACAAAAAATATTATCTAATTTATCACATTATTATTTTACCTTATTATATGAAATAAAGGAACTTTTGACTGAAATAGTAAATTAGAAATGTCAATTAAAAATATTAACAGAGATGCTGTAAGTGTAACTAATGTTTTTTTCCAGTGCAAACTAGTTCAACTCCAATCACCTTCTCCAAAATCTTTCTTTGTGCAGTAAGCAATCCTTTATCTGATTTCCTTGCAAGTTATGGAATTACCTGTAAGTTACTTGGTTTTTTGTTGTTATTATTTCTTCTTTTATTTTCGCCTCCTGAAGGAATTAAATTTTCAAAAAATTTTCTTAATCAATACAGATATTAATAAGGAAAAAAAAAAAGAAGTAAGATCAATAGTTGTTCTTTTTCATCCTAAGGAGTATTTGTTTCTGTGGTGGGGGGAAACAGTTTTCCCCCTGAAGTTATAAAATCGTAAAACTCCAGGGGGTGGTGACCCCCTTGGAAGTTTGAACCAATGAGTGCTTCTGCGAAATGTAAACATATCACAAGCAGATCAGAAGAGAAGGTAATTGTTGTTGTTGAAGAAGTAGCCATGTTGTGAAGCCACGAGGAGAAGCAGCAGGAGCCCCCACAGGGGGCTGGCCCAGCCCCCGGCAGGGGGGCTACAGGGACTTGGATCAGTGTAAAACTGGGCTAAGTACCTGTAGCTAGAAAGCTAAAGAAGTTTTCTCCACCGTGAGTGAACAGAGACAGAGCAGCAGCAGGAGCAGCGTCCAGAGAGCGGTGGCAGAGAGCCAGAAGAGATAACGGAGAAGCAGCAGAAACAAACATGCAGCCAAGGAAGACACAGAGTTGTTCGAGAGAGAAAGAGAGCCAGCAGCAGAGAGAGAGAACAAGACTAAGCTCTACAGAGTTTTTGGGGTAAGAACTGAACCAAAAGACTCCAAACTCCTTGGAGACCCCTCCTAGAAGAGAGGTGTGAAGTGCAGTAGCACTGCAGAGAGGAGGTGAAAAGCTCAGGTGTCCTGGAAAGCTGGACCAGGACGGCCAGAGGAATGCAGAAGGGGTGACCTTGGCCCCCCTTGCTTCTGCTGCCAAGCTAAGCTAGCAGCCTGAGATCAGAGCACAGAAGCTCTGATAGAACTCTTGAGGCAATGGCCTTCAACTGAAAGCTGCCCGAGATGTTCTGACTCAGGGGTGAATCCCCTGAGGAAGGGACCTTCATGGGGGTCTTACACCCCATGATATGACGTGGTGAAGCGAGTTTTGTCCCTGCTACACAGTCCACGGAAGAAAAAGACCCTCGCTTGGAGGCAAGTGGTCGAGAGGGCTTGGATACCCCCCTTGTGTGTACTGGCAGAGATCCAGTTACAGCTGCTGCATGGAAGAGATACAACTGCTGCATGGAAGAGAGAGAGACTGCTACTCTGAAGAGAATGCTGCTCTGAAAGTGGAAAGGATCTTTCCTTCTTCCCTCCTGGACTTTTATTTGGAGGGGAGAAGAGATTTAATCCATTGTAAATACTTTTGTGTCATGGTAGAGATAGCTAAGATTGTGTAATGTATTGTAGTATTTATTTTGTACAGTCATTGTAACATATAATCCCTTCCCCCCATTTTGAGTCTTGTGTGGTGTCTGGAAAATCCATCTCACATTGGGTTGAGATGTGAGAGGGGGCTTGGACTAGGGAATTGGATTTTGGAGCTCTCAAGCCATGACATTTTCAAATAAGTTAGTCACCCTAATCACTTCTGGTATATTTTTTTCATTAAATGTCAATATGATTTCAGATTATAGAAAAGGGACACGAACAAAATGGAAATATATCAGAGAAAGAAGACAACCAGAGAGTGACAAAGCAGCAAAATGAATCAACTGAAAATATTGAGAAGTGCCACCAAGTTAGAGGTCATGGTTTGAGTCCTTTCTTTCATAAAGAAAAGAGGTTTTGATACAATCTGTAAGTATCAAAGGTTGTCCCTACTGATTTCATTTGGACTCTTCATATTTTCATTAGGTGTGCTAGTATTCAGGTAATGCTAAGATTTTTTATATATATATATATATATAAAAATACATAAGGACATTTTGTTTAATACAGGAAATTCTCTTATTTTGTTTGTGACTGAGGGCAGTATGACCCCAAAGTTGACACACTTTACTCTTTTACAGTTTAACTGTAGGTAGAAGATTATTGTTTTCCTGGCTTAAGAATCTGTTGGACTTATACAAAATACAGGTACACAAACTGCACATGTCATTGTCAAAGCTTATCTTAAATGTCACTATTTTTCCATCCTAAATGCCTTGCTATTTTGCCTCTTTGCAAAACAGGTATTTCTAAAAGTAAGAAAAAAAAGTATTTCTCATAGTACTAAAAATCTAAACCACCAGTGCTATCAGGGATTTCTAAATACAAGAACATTTTAGTAAAGATATTTGAAATGCTATGTATTTTCACTTCCTTAAAGTGACTTAAAAAACTTGCGAAATGTTAATTTAGAACTGAAGGAGAGGCACGAAACAAAATTCAGTCTTTCTTACCTGACTTCACATCTATCAAATAAAGTGTAATTTGGTATTCCAAGAAGCAGATCTTCAAGATAGTGTACAGGGAGCTACAGAAATGAATCTTTTTGATATAAATGTGACTTTCGCATATAACTTCTCAAGAGGGATTAATAAAAGGTACTCCTCATCATCTCTGAATGTATTTGAGTCAAAAGGAGGTCCTGAAAAGATAGAAATGCTTTTTGGTTATGTTAATTAAAAACAATAACTCTAGCAATTTTTTTTTAGCCACTAATCTACCAAAACTAGGAAAACCATAGTAAGAATGAAAGAAGGAAGCAGCTATTTTAGTGAGGATAAGGAAAGATATTTCATAACTCCCTAAAAAATGATGACCTGTACATAACTAGTATTGAAAATACCTTTTATTATAGTAAGTTAGCACTAGCTGTTGCTGTACTTTTTGCTGTGTATGAAACAATATTTAAAATGTTTAAATGTTGTATTGTCAGTTCTATATAGAGATTACTTAAAATACATGTTTTATATGTTTAGAGATGGTTAGTCTGATTTTATCTTGTGCATTTCAGGTTGGAGAAGATTTTCTGCACTTAGTTGATCATAGAAAATCTGAAAGTTTTGAAACTTGTTTTGTGCCATGCAGCATACTGATGTTGTGGCTTTTGTTCCAGGACACTGTTAATAAATAAGCAAATTAAGTTGTAAGGTTTACTAGTGAATAGAGTGGAGATATCATTCCATATTGAAAAAAAAAATTAGATTTAAAGAAGTATTTCAAAATAAATCATAAATACTCAAATCAGACATAGAACATGATAATAAAGGTGTCAATAGTAAAAAAAAAATAAGGGGAGAAAATGCAAAATCCATCACATACATGTCTTATTCAGGGCAGAATAAGAAACAGTGGAAAAACATGACTGCTTATGGTGGTTAAGTGGAGAGCAGTGGATATTATTTATTTTTATTTTAGTGACGTTTCCAATACGGTCTCCTAAAACATCCCCATAGGCAACCTGAAGAAGTATAGATTAGATAAGCAGACAGTGAAGTGGATTGAAAACTAGTTCAACTGCCAGGCTTAAGTGATTGCTCTTGCAGCAAAGAGTAGTAGTGGTATTCTGGGTTATTGGCTCTTGCCTGCAGGTTGAAGGAGATGATCCTTCCCCTCTGTTAAGTCCTGTTGAGACTGTTTATCTTCAAGAAGTGAGAATCTGAGTTTTGAATTTGGTTTTATTGTATGGGGGTGGGTGGGTGGGAGAATACTACCAGTATGTATAAATGCCTGATATTGGAAGTAAAGAAGAGGAAGCCATTTCTTCTCAGTGGTATCCAGTGAAAGAACAAGAGACAGTGGGCAGTCACTACTTGAAATACTATTGATTTAAGAATATCAGATGGGTATGTGGCCCATCTGCTTTATGTTTGTAAGTTTTCTAAAAGAAAATCACAGATTGCAGACCAGGGAAAGATGCTCTGATCTATCTGGCATTTCAGCAGGGTAGATAACTTAAATAGGAAGATGATTCATTTGCCATGAACAGTTTGGTAAGAGGAGATAGGAACAGAAAGGAAGGAAAAGAAGGGATACCTTTGTTTCTTCTGCATGTTAAACTAGTGAGAAATAGCAAGCTTCAAACTTACAAAGCCACTATGCACTGACAATCTCATGAAAAATATGAAGTTACTTGCAACAAAACAAGAAAACAAACAAATTCAACTAATATATTCAGTCTGAGCAGATGCTACAAATAATGCATATATTTTTAGCAAAGATCTAACAGTATATGTGGGCCAGTGAAGGAATTTTCCTAACTGCCATTTCTTGAGTTACTGTAGTAAGTCAAGAACATGGTAGACTAAAAAGAGTGTTAAGATGAACACTAAGATGTTATTACTAATATGTTATTTCACATCCTCACTAGGAACTGCAGAATGGTATATTTGCTGTTTGATCATTTTCATGTTGCTAAGTCTTACTCTTTCCAAGCATGTGATATTAACACACATGTATGTAAATGCATATCCTTGTAAGTTTATGTAAAGTCGTTTTTATTTAGGCTACAGTCTTTTAGTTTTCTTCACTAACATACATTTATGCTTTTGGCATCCCTGCACAAGACTGTTGCTTTTCTCCTCCAGATATCCTAAATGTTGAACCCATTACACAGTCCTACTGACCTAAGAAGATGGAAACAATCATCGTTTGTCAGTCCATGGAAGAACAACATAGTTGTAGCTTACACTGGGAGAAATAGATGGATACAAAGCTCAGCAATTTTGTCTGAACAAATTGAGATATTTCCACAGATAATCTGGAAAAACTTTCATCACCTCCATTATCACTTATTTTTAATTAATTGATTGCCCTTATAATTAGTTATTGCGTATTAGCTGAATTTCATTGGAAAGCCATTTTCATTGGCTGAAGCCAATTGGAAAGCTATTTTAAATGTGATCCATCTTCAGAATCAGATGTGACATTCACTATGTCACATAAATGGCACTTGGTCTAGAATTTAATATAATCACATTAAAATAAAGTTTCTCAATGAATGAGATAAAGTGAATGATGACATTTTTATCTATCATAAATATATGTTCAATTCTGATTTTGGTTATTTACAGTCTGATAGAATAGTTGTGAAATATCAAGCAAGATAATGAAATAAGACTTTGGAGATCAAGAGTAAAATAAGTAAATGGCTATGCTTCATTGTTCCTGTGATTGGATTTTCTCATTTGAAATGTCAGGACATGAAACCATTTTGTTTATTTAGAATTTGCACCACTTAATTAAATTTGTTCTACATGGTAGAATCAAAACCCATCACTATTTCATTGCTAGAAATTGTATTTGAGTTATAGGCAAGGTAGAAAATATTGCAACTTTCTTTCTAGTTTAATGATCTGCCTTCCTGAAAGCCTCAGTCTTACTATTCACTGTAAAGTAGCAAACATTGTACAGTAACTGCTTGCAAAGTATGCGCATAGATCCACGACATACCTATGTCTTCATACCTGAATATACTAAAAATTACAGTAGAAAAGCATTTAAAAGTGTATCTCTGAATATCAACGAGGTATTCTGAATTAATTTTAAAAAAACAGTTTCAATTTAATTCAACTGAAGGCAGTATTTTCTTTCCGTTCTGAAGCTATCATGTGTAAGACACCATCTGTCACATGAAAAGGAGAGATTTACTCTAACCCTTAGTGTTTGATAAGTCTGCCAGAGCCCCAGGACAGCCAAGCCCCTTGTGCCTGAACAGTCTGTTAACATCCCATTATGGGGACCCTTCACCAAGCTTTTTGGAGGGTGGTTCAACTAACTTGTTCAGGGTAATATGCCAAACAGAGAAACCCCCATCCTGGGTCTCCACACCTTTATCCACTGCCGGAGCCCTTGAAGGACTCACATTAACACTTTACAGAATAACACTCTTTAATAATAAAATTGTAATAGGTTAAGGTTTGAGAATTGCCAGTGACAGCATCAAACTGCAAAAATATATTCAAAGTAATACACTAATTCAAAGCAATATATTAACAAGCTCTGATCCCTAATAAAACTGGCTCGAGATAATCATTCATCACACATAGGGTACAGTTCTTACCCAGCTGGCGTCCCTGTGGGGGAGAAGAGAGGTTCAGCTGTCAACTGATCCCAGAAGTTATAATAGAGCCTTCCCTAACTTCTCTCCATTCTTAACTTACTTTTATACTATTTCTTTAAGTTTAAGTGGAGCTTGAGTGACTTTAGTCATATATCTTACTCACTGAGGGGTGGTTATACCTTGGGAGTGGGTATCTCAGTATAGTACCCTCGATAATCTTGGGATGAGGTCATTCAACACTCCAAGAACATGGTTGCTGATTCAAGAACAACATCTTTCCTTATCTCCCTTAGTTTTCAGCAGCTGTGTAGCTTATCAGATGGAAAGTACCATCAAGCTTTCTCCTTTGCAAGGGTTTCAACAAACCCTGGCTGGAGTGTCTCCACTCTGCTCCACACTCAATTTGGTCCCCCTTAGATTGTATTGTGTGGGGGAGGTCAGGTATGCTGACTGTGTTCCATCCAAGGAGTAGCTACCATATTTTTCCTTATAACTTCTGTGTCGTTAACTTTTCCACACCATCATAAAAGTGTCATTTTATCATATTGATTATTGCCATGCGTTTATCTCATTGACTGATGACAGAATACCATGTAGCAACAACTTCAGAGACTGACGGAATTTATTATACAACATCAAGAATATTCTAGACAAGATTGAGCAGCTTATTTTTCTAATTTAGAGGATGGTTACGTTTGTTGCCTTGTAAAAATATTTTTTCTGTTGTGTTGCTCATGTTTTAAGTCAGCTGTAGTAGAACTGTTTTCAGTGGACTTGCTACAAGGAGGAAACCTTTATTTCAGGGTTTTGCTTCCTGAAAAAAAGAACTTTACACCCTGGATAATAACCAGTAGCTGAACCAAGCTACCAAAGCCGGCATTCTTCCATTTCTTGAAATTTGTATTGAGTCACTGGGAAACATAATCATCTAAATCCTGAAATAGCCTTTGTCTGTTTCTTCATAGAAAGCCATTTTTCACAAAGAAAAAGCGTACATCCAATTACAATGCTACTGCAGGCAAATAGATTATTCTTTTCATTGACATATGTGAAAATCAGAAATTATTTTTAGACTACTTATTTTTTGGTAACATTAGTAAAAATCTTACTCAAATCATATTTACTAAAGGATGTTGCTTCTACCGTCAAAAATTGTTTCGGTGGCTTTTTCAGGTGTTTTCCCTTTCATTTTCATGTGTCAAATGATAATGGGGGAAAATCAACTAGTATTTCAAATAGTAGTGGTTTAGATTAAGATTTGTTAACTTTGCTAATTAGATAGTATGTTACATTAAATTGCAAATGTAAAGACAAAATCATGAGAAAATTCTAAATGTGAGCAGTTACTCAGTATTTTATGAATCGAAGACTTTTATTTGAGAAGTTCATATAATGCTGACTAAGAATCTTTTAATTTTCAGTTTCTTATTTAAAATACATGCATATTACAGATGTGCTTATGTATATGTAGAATTATGATCCTGAGCTGTGAGTATTCCATTAACTCTTTTTGCTGTCTCTCATGTTGTTTCATATATGTTTCATACAAGATTCACGCCTTCAATATGGAAAAGAAGAAACTGAAAAACTTGACACATTTCCTATTTTTTTCTAAATTGTTTGCTTTGAAGCTACCTTTTAAAAAGCTCAAATACACTGCATATGTTCATCACTATTTAAAAATCAAAAATTCCTGGCAAGAAAAGTCTGAAGAACTAGTTGTTACAACACTTTCAGATGGTAGCATTTACTGATTTTCAGACAGCAAATATAGTTTATGAATTTCAGGCTAAATTGGGACACAATTGGGACATGAATAAATTGTTTTTCAAGTATGCAGCCACAGGTTTTTTATACTTTATTATGTTTTCTTTGTAATCAGTATAATTATTTGTTTATTTTTTAATACAAGAAATCTGCATTTATGGCAAATTCAGAAATACACATGGTGTATATAAATTCTGCCATTAATCATCTTTATTTAGCAGTCTTTTTAAAGGTCTGATTCCAGTCTGACAAAGAAAATAGCTTCATACTTATGAATTCATTCCTGATTTTTTTTCAAGCTGGGACATAGTTCAGTCCATCGTTCTCATGTCCTTCTTGCTCTGTCTCAGTTTCAATTCCATACATTCTTGAAAGATTTTCTTCCTCTTGTGGATTTCCTTGGCTAGCTGCCAGACCCCCATGCAGTTACTCTCTCACACCCATCTTTACAAGCCAAGAGAATAAAATAGGATGAAAAAACTCCCAAACTGGGACAAGGACAGGGAGATTGCTTACCAATTACCATCACAGGCAAAACAAACTTGACTTACGGTAATCAATTTGATTTAATCCCAATTAGAAAGAGAGTAGAATAGTGAGAAAGAGAGAAAAACTATAAACATCTTTCACCTGTGTGATTTTTCTACATATCTAGTTATTAGACTTTGCTAAATGTACTGTACTGAACTTGTGTTCTGGAGTAGCTACTGAAGTAGTTGAATTTTTGTTATAAATATAAAAAGTCATAGGGTAGTTGCACTGGAATCTAGATATTCATCAGACGAGGGAATTTCATGATCACTAAGCTATACTGCTGTTCTTTCTTAGCCTTTGCCTATTTAATAATTAATTTAGAGGTTACATTGTTTCAACAGTGGAAGTGGACATGCAAGAACAACAGTCTAAATAAGGTTTTCCTGAATGAAAATGCAACATGCATTTTAGGTCTTCTCAGAAAGAATATTCTTTGATCTTCTCTTTCATGACTTTTGTGCTACAGTTTGCTTCTCTGAACTCTGAAATTTGAAGTCTAAATTCCCCACAGAGCATGAAAAGGGTGAGTGCTTTGCTGTACTTTTAATCACTGAAACATTTGATTACAGGGCTTACATGTACTTTCTGCCTCATAGACAGCTCATGTACTCTACTGCTTCACTTCTGTCCCAGACCACCAGGCAATAACTCCGTTTAATCAAAGGGTGCCGTATGAGGTCTTCCTAAATCCTTTGATCATCATTTAGAGAAATTTAATACTAAATGTAATCAGATGTTAATAATGTACAAAAATAAAAGTACATAGAAAATACAACTTGATGTGTAATGATGAAAGAAATATGCTGATATGTTAAGTAAGGTACAATTAAAATGACAATAAATTGTATGCACGTTTTATGAGTTGTGGGTAAATTATGCCCAATCCAGAGGCATGTAAACTTTAATTTGGTTATCTCCTTTTTCCAAGAAAATAGGTGACATGTTTGCATATTCACATATGTTTTCACACTCTTTTGTCTCTGGAGAACTAAAGTTTTCTCTCTCGCCCCATCTCTCTGACACTGTTTCTCACATTTATGTAATGATACTAAACCATATTACATTACCACACACACAATTTTTCTTTTGAATAAAGGAGAAAAATAGGAGAAAACCCTACACCTGACATATACCGATCAAACTGCTTAATTCTCCTCTGGAAGAAAGTTTGGTACCATAGTGGTGAGGATGGTATAAATAGTTACACATAAATTGCATGAGTATATTTTGACTCAGTGCTGAGGAGCTCACTGAGGTGGACTATACATAATATTTAAGGGGTTTTAGATTGGTGTAACTGCATGCTCCTTCCTCTCTTTAGTGAGCCAGAGATTACATCTGCCTAAATAGATATACCACTAAAAAATGTTGTAAGGATTTAGGCTGTATTTGGACAGAGCTACAGAAAAAATTATTTATGCTCACCTCAGGTTTGTGTCTAATCTATAGAATTACTTAAATATGTCAATCTTTCTAAATGAGAGAGTTAGATAAGGCATTATTTGCTGTATGTCAAGAAAACAAATTTCTCCTAGAGATGAAAATAGCAGCACAAATCAAAAAGGGTAAGAATTGTGATTATAGACTTCTAGACTCTAATTTATCTCACTTCCTGCACCTATTTCCTATTTTGTGTGTGTCTTGATTTGAGTCACCCCCTGGGGAGGGGGCTGGAAATGGTTGGTCTCAACTGAGTTTCCGCTGAGGGACCAATTGGAGCTTATTTTTCGCCCCTGTGAAAGTTAGGTATTACAACAGCCAGAAGTTGTTGGCAGTTGTGTGTGTGAGTGTGAGACCATGAGGTGAAAGGAGGGAGGCCTCCGGCCCCTTGCGGGGGCCAGGGCCTCTTTCCCCCCAGGCCATGGTTTTGGGGAGCCCAGGACAGTATATTAACTGGACCAGGTACTTGCCCAGGCCAAGGCTAGGGCACTTTTTTCTCCCCCACTGTCCAGGAGAGGTGGTGGCGTGGACTTAAGGCACAGCATTGGAGCTGAGCCAGGAGACAAGCCAGGGTGGTCCAGAGCCCAGAGAAGCAGCTGCGATTCATGAAGAAGCTGGAAGAACTCCAGGCTGAAGGAATTGAAGACGGGCCAAAGGGCTTGGAGGTGCTCTTTGTAGGTTTAGATGAGGGCAGCCGAAAACCGAAAGAGGAATGCGCAAGGGGGAGGAATACCCCCGTGACAAGTGGAAGCTGAAGCCGCAGCAGCTAAAACAGAGAGAAAACCAAACCAGCAGGCTTTTTCTGGGTAAGGACTTTTGGTGAAAATTGTCTGGAGTAAAAAAGACTGAGTGAGACCCAGAAACCTGCAACCTGGAGAGGGAGAGTTAACATTTCACTCTCTGGGAGGAAACCTTCACGAACCAGGGGGAAAGGACTCAAAAGTTGACTCCTTGGACCTTTCGTGATGAAGACCTGATGATGCAAGTGTTTCCCTTGAAGCTCAGGAGGAGACCTCAGCAGCAGTTGAGGGCTGATGGGAGTGCAAGAAGACCCCTTTCCCTGGTACCCCAACGAGAGAGAGACTTTTAACTATTGCCCTGAAACCTTCTCCTGAACTGATGTGCCAGGGTCCAGGGGTGGTAGGGATTATTATTAATACTGTGTATTTATTTGCTCTTTAGTTTCTATAGTATTTAGTGTGGTAGTAATAAATTGTAACATAATTCCCCCATGCTGAGGTGTGCCTGTCTGAAAACGTCTCTTTGTTGTTGAGGTAAAATGTGGGGGAGGAGCTTGGAGCTTGGATTTTTGGAGTCAAACCCCCACAGTGTGCAAGTCCCAGATTTCTTTGAAAATCCTGGTCCTGCTGTTTTAAGTTTTTTATGTTCAAGCCTGAGGTGATACTGGTGGCAAACCTGTGGTAAGCTTTAAAAATGTTTGTGACATTTTGAACATTGCTGTCACAGCTGTGTAATCTAATTAGATGTTAAGCTCTTCAGGGCAAGGATTGCACTTAACCATGTACCCAGTACAATGGGATTTCCAGTCTTAGCTTAAGTTCATTGACAATTGTATAATAAAAATGATTAAGAGGAGAAGAAGGTTTAAATAATGCTGATGACATGGCTTTGATGACCTCCCTGGGGAGATTATTCATCACAGTCTAATGAGATCATTAGAAGGAAAAGTTTTCCTGTTTCAGTATACAGCCAGCCTTTTGACTGCATCAATGCGACGTCCAAGTGGTTGTAACTGTGATGGTGCTGCTATAGTGACTGTGGAGTAAGAAGATTCATAATGGAAGACTGGTATTTGTGAGTTTTTTAAGTAAATCTTCCTGTTAATTGGAGAATACAATAAGGACAGATGGGGAGACAGGGTATGCTAAATAAATCAATTAATAAAGACCAGGCTCTAATTATAAAAAACAAAACCAACAGACTTTATGAAAATACCTTTGAGAGTGTAATAATACTCTGTCATATATTACTTTGTCTTGTGACCTCAATGTGTCACTCAGACTAATAACCATTATCTAAGAGAGATATTTCCTGACAAACTCCTATGAAAGCGTCCCTGGCAATGGTCGTCGTTCAGTGAACGATGCTTTTCCCTGTGAGTCAGGATTGGATGGTCATCTGTAATGGACTAAGATGCACTCAGACAGCAAGTTTGCAGGCAAGGATTTTATTTATAAACAAACTTGTTCTTTTTATCCCTTTTCCCCTGCCCACGCACCCATATTTCATCTCTAATTGGTTTCTTATTTTTGTTCACATGCCCTATTTTGCCTCCTGATAGGCAGTTGGCATCTCCTCTCATGTCCAAACACATTCTTCTATCTGCAGCTGTTTTTCTTCTCTTTCTCATGCCTTCCTTTGATGTTTACTCTTTTGCAAGGCTACAGCTGTAGCTGATCAAGGTCAAAGCTGCCCACAGCCCAACCGTCTGCTACAGTCACCTAAGTGAGAGGAAGACACAAACGGTGCAAGTAACTTCACGCTGAAAAAAAATTATAAAATTAATATCCTATTCATCATATAGGCTCATTGGAAATGTTGACATTTCTTTATTGCTAAAAAGATGATTGTATGCTCTGTCCAAACCAAAGTTGGTTGGTTTTTTGTTTTTATTTTTTTTCCCATAAGTTGCACTGCTGCTTACAATAAAATGGTAGAAAATATCACCTTTGTTAACTCATAGCTGTATTACAGAATTACAGAATATGCTGAGTTGGAAGGGACCCACAAGGATCATCAAATCCAACTCCTGGCCCTGCACAGTAACATCCCCAAGAGTCACATCATGTGCCCGAGAGCATCATCCAAATATTTCTTGAACTCTGTCAGTCTTGGTGCTGTGACCACTTCCCTGGGGAACCTGTCCCAGTGCCCAACCACCCTCTGTATAAAGAACCCCTCTCTAATACCTAACCTAAACCTCCTCTGACAAAACTTCAGGCCATTCCCTTGGGTCCTGTCACTGGTCACCACAGAGAAGAGATCAGTGTCAGCCCCTCCTCTTCCCCTCATGAGGAAGTTGTAACTGCAATGAGGTCTCCTCTCAGTCTCCTCTTCTCCAGGTTGAACAGACCAAGTGACCTCAGCCACTCCTCATATGACTTCCCATCAAGGCCCTTCACCATCTTCATGGCTCTCCTTTGGACACTCTTCAGTAGCTTAATATCTTTCTTATATTGTGGTGTCCAAAACTGCACACAATATTCAAGGCGAGGCTGCCCCAGTGCAGAGATATGACAATCAGGTTGTAGTAAAGAACACAGTGGCTGTACATATAAAATCCTTCTTCTGCTGTATCAATTATTAACAATTTTCATATATATTTAAATGAAAACATTGTTTCAGAGGGGCTTAACAAAATCCCAAATCCCTGAGTTGAGGGGTATCAACTTTATTTTTAATGGAAATCGCAGCAGCTGAAGTAAAGTCTTTGGTGTGAATGCAATAATTGTATTTTTTTTAAGTGAAATTTTCTTTAAGTAATGCCTGAGTAATGGTTGTGGAGCTGGGCCTGATGCTTATCTAAAGAAATAATCAAGGTAATAACAAGATAGACAGAAAGATAAAATTATTCAATTTCCTGTGTTAGTCAGACTGTGAATATTAAGTTTAACCACTTCAATTTTCCTTCTAATCCTTAGATTCTAGAGATAGACACACTAAATATGAATGCATTTTGAAGTACTTCTTGTCTTTTTTCAATTCAATGTCTTCAAACATAATTATAAAACCCAGTTTTAGAACTTTTAGAGCAAGAAATCACAAAGACATTCTTACTTTATGGAAAAACATTGCATACTTTAAAAGTACGTAGTACTCAGGATTACTTTCCTTTTCCTTCAGTGGTATAACTTGAATCCTGAAAGAAGGAATCCAAAGTTCACAGGACTGATTTGATAGAATGTGAAGTGTTACATTTTCATACACAGATCAACAGATACTTGCAGTGGGAACAACCTTTCATTTAGAAATGAAAATTTAGGTGACACTATAATAATCTCACTTGTTTTCTCTGCAACAAGTTGAATACAAAATGACACATTGTGGTGCAGCAGGAGGGGAGTCTATTTGAAAGGCTCTTTAACAGAAATCTAACCTTAATAGGAAAAAAAAGCCTATGCAGAAATAAACTTTTTATAATTCCATGGTTAACAGCTACAGGAAAAAGTGATTAGGAACTTTCATAGACAGGGAAAGTTCAACCTAGGTATGTACCTAAAGAATTAAACCTTGTCTAATGTCTAGCTGGCGGTCTTTGTGATTATGGAAGAATCATTCTTGTTTGATAGGCAGAGCAGTTGTGTACAGAAGCTGAACATAAAAGAAGAAGGAAAGAGTGTCTACAGGAATTATTATTTGCGTGTATTTAAACAATTAGGAAAGCAGAAAATCAGAAGTATATCGAGACTGTTTTGGTTGAAGAACTGTGCTAATAACCTTGCATGAATATTGGTATTGTGTAAGGGCCTTCTGAACACAGTTGGTTCTTTATAGAAGTGAAAATGTGACTATTTCACACCAAAGGTGGGTAGTGAAAAAGTCTAATAAAATAATAAAAGTAAGGTTTTTAGGTTAAGTCTTCCATAACAGACATCAATTAATCTTGCTCATTTTTATATTGATGTTCAATATTTTAAATTCTGATATTGAGTAAATAATTGCAAAGACATAGTAATTCCTTTTGTATATTTGAATTGTGTTTCATTAATAGATTTTGAATATATTATTATTTTGATATGTGATTTATATGAAAGCTTTCAGCATAATGGATACAAATGGCTACACAAGCAAACACCAATTATATTTTTTAGTTACTTACCTAAGTCCTATTAGTTTCTTAAGGTAGAAATGAATGTATGACCTTGGACAGAAATAAATAGTGACTACAACTGAAATGAAAAAGGGTTTATGTTTTTGATCTATGCAGTTACCCTGTTCATTTGAAATGTGTGTTGAGAAGATAACAATTAAGTGTTAATACCGAAGTTCATTTAAGTTTGTTGTGCAGTGAGGCTGTGTTCATATCAGCAACAATTAAACTATTCAGTATCCAATACCATTTTAAGTACAGTGATATTGCAAAAGGGTCACGCCGCACCATGCTGCCCGGCGGTGCCGGGGGTTGTGCCCTCAAGGGAGAGGAGAGGAGGAAATTCAGAGTGCACAGAGGTTTGCCAGTCCAATTTGGGGAGGGGAGTGGGACAGGTGAGACATGGGGTCCCCGGACCGGCGAGAGGGCATGTGGGGCAGTCCTGTTTGGAGGGTCGTGGGTAAGCAGTGTGAAGGAAGATCTGTGGTAACACAGTGGGGGGGAAATAAGGTCAGGGTTGACAGTAGGTTCTTCTGGGGGTTGAGAGGTGTAGGCTGGGCTGGGGCTGTGGGAGGTACCTGAGCCCCGGGTGGATGAGGGGACTGGAACGGTTTGCTTTTGGCTCACCTGTGGCTACTGCCCAGGAACGGTTTGGTTTGGAATTATAGCATCCTGAAAGGGTGCTCAGGGCAAGGGAATGTCCCTGGGAATATCCCTGGGTCTGAGTATAGGTGGCTGGGAGAAAAGTAGGGAGTGAAAGGCTTGCCCTAACCATTGTAACGGGGAAGTAGTCTGTGTGCCCCTATGAGGTTGCAAGCTATGCTGGCGATGGTACATGCCTTCAGCAGGGTCTCCCTTGCCAGACAGGTCAAAACTAAAGGGTCAGATAAAATGTGTCCATGGGCAGGATAGGCTCACTAGCCTTCCAGCAGTCATCCTAGGAGAAGGATAACTCTAATTCCAAACTCAGGCAGATGGAGCTTGCCTAGCCCTGTAAAGCCATCCATCTAAGAGAAGGACACTCTAATCAAACCTATGTCCTAAGGACCTCACTGTCAGATGAACCTTAGGATTAAAGGGTGGGTCCAGTTCTGTGCGTGCTGTGTCTCACCTAAAAAATCCATTGCGCAGGCTTGAGGGTGACATCCATATTTGTAAAGCCCTGTAGTGACAGGTGAGGGTCGAAATGGCAGGTGAAAGGTGCACTGGAAGCCGCAGACCCAACCCTGCATGCGGGCGGTTCAGGACATTGATCGTTAGAGACTGACCCCGGAGATGACAGTCTCTTTTGGCAGCATCCTGAATGACCAAGCAGCCTTTTTCAAGGAGACCACTGCTTGCTCCACTGGAAGAGGAACCTAGAAAAGGTGGCCTAAACAAGGATCATCTCCCCCTTCACCTGGTTGTTTAACCGTGGCCAACAGGCATCTTCTGATGCGGTCAAACAAAGTCCAAGAGACAAAGGCATACACCTGCCTCCAAAGGTGTACTGAAATTGGCACTCACATGCTGGAACATTAAAATCATGCTTGATACTGTGGATAGTGGATGTCCTGAGCGCCATTCTGCCCTAATTGCCCACAAACTGTCACGTCTCAACATCGACATTGCTGCTCTCGGTGAAGTTCATCTCCATAAGAAAGGCAGCCTTAGAGAACATGGTGCCGGTTACACACTCTTTTGGTCAGGTAAACCCAGAACCGAAAAGCATCTTTCAGGAGTTGGCTTCATGATTAAAAACTCTATTGTCCCTAAACTTGAAAATCCGCTGACGGGTCATTCTGATCGCATTATCTCCCTACGCCTTCCACTACACAACAAGCAACATGTTGTCATCTTTAGTATATACGTCCCAACTCTCCAAGCTGACCCTGCCGAAAAAGATAAATTTTATATTGACCTGCGCCACCTTACCCAAAAGATTCCTGCAGATGATAAGATCATTATCCTTGGTGATTTCAGTGCCAGAGTAGGAAAGAATTTTGAAGCCTGGAAAGGAGTATTAGGCAAGCATGGTGTTGGAAACTGCAATGATAATGGTTGCCTTCTACTAGAATTCTGTGCAGAGTAACAGCTAACCATCACTAACACCATCTTTCAACAGAAAAATAGTCTGATGACAACCTGGATGCATCCTAGATCTAAGCATGAGCACCTCATTGGCTATGTCTTTGTGTGACAGAGAGATGTCCGTGATGTCCACCATACCTGCCTGATGCCTAGTGCAGAATGCCAAACAGACCATCAGCTTGTGCACTGTAAACTTAACTTCAATCTTAAGTTCAAACCTAAAAGGGGCAGTATCCCAAGGAGGAGACTCCGAGTTAACAATCTCCAATCAGCCACAGTGAGAGACAGATTCCAGGCAAATCTTCAAACTAGGTTCAAAAATCATTCTATAGATCCCTCTCCTGAAGCACTTTGGCAACATATTAAAAATAGCATACTGCAGTCCTCTGAAGAATCCTTAGGGTTCTCCTTCAAGAAGAACAAGGACTGGTTTGATGAAAACAATCAAAAGATCCAGATACTGTTGAGGAAGAAAAGAACTGCTCACCAAGCACACCTTGCACTGCCATCTTGCCATGTAAGAAAAGCAGTCTTTCGTCTTGCATGCAGCAAGATCCAATAGAACTTTTGTGACATCCAGAACAAGTGGTGGATCAATCTAGCAGAAAAAACTCAATTATGCCCAGATATGGGTGAACACATAGGATTCTACAAGGCCCTGAAAACAGCATACAGGCCTACATACCAGGTCCAAAGCCCTCTACTCAGCGCTGATGGTCAAACGCTTCTGACAGATAAAACCTCCATTCTGAATTGATGGTCTGAACACTTTCAGACTCTTTTCACTACTGGCCGTGTAGTGAAAGGCTCAGCAATTCAGTACATTACACAACAACCGGTGAAGAATGAAGTGGATATTGCCCCTACTATGGGAGAAACTCTTCAGGCCATACAGCAGGTGAAAATTGGCAAGGCAGCTGGGGTTGATGGAATTCCACCTGAAATCTGGAAACATGGGGGCCTTGCACTCCATGCTAAATTTCACGAGTTTGTGGTGCACTGCTGGGAATTAGGCGAACTACCATCAGACCTTCGTGACACAGTCATCATCACTTTGTATAAGAAGAAAGGAGTTAAATCAGACTGTTCAAATTACCGTGGTATTACTCTGCTCTCCATTGCTGGCAAAATCCTGGCAAGAATACTTTTGAACAGACTAATACCCGCTATAGCAGAAGGAATTCTACCTGAAAGCCAGTGTGGTTTCAGAGCCAACAGAAGTACCACAGACATGGTATTTGTTCTCAGACAACTGCAAGAGAAGTGTAGGGAACAGAACAAAGGTCTCTATGTAACCTTTGTTGATCTCACCAAGGCTTTTGATACTGTGAGCAGAAAAGGTCTGTGGCAGATTTTGGAATGTTTAGGATGTCCCCCCAGGTTCCTTAAAATGATCATCTTACTTCATGAGGCCAAATCAGATATGGCAATGGACTTTCTGAGCCCTTTCTAATAACCAGTGGTGTGAAACAAGGCTGCATTCTTGCACCAACCCTATTCACAATCCTTTTCAGCATGATGCTCCAAAAGGCCATGGCAGACCTCAATGATATCGAACTGATGGAAGCCTCTTCAACCTAAGGTGACTGAAGGCCCATACTAAGACCTTTTATTCTGTTTTCAGTCATTGAGAAATTTTGACCTCTGTACTCTGATTAAAAAATGTTCTTCAGAATGTACATCTTATTCTCTAACCCGTCCTATTTACCAAAAAATGATAAAAGAAAAAAAATTAAGATTAATATATTAAAGAGAAAATAGGAAATAGCCCATTTTATTTTTATATAATAATTATATAATTATAATAATTATATAATAATTATATAATCTGTGACAGATTTTTAATTTGGAAAAATGCACGTGTAACAATGTACATTTTTTAGATGTTCTTGAACATTTTTATTTTATTTTCAATTTGTTGATTCCCCATACACACAATCTGCAACCCTAAGCACTGCTAAGGGGGATGGAAGGAGTGGAAACACCATGGACAGGCTCTGCTGAAAGCCTTGAAGGGGTGGGAACTCGATTGGACCATGTAGCTGATAAACTGCACAAAGGCTGTGAACCAAGGGAGATAGGAGATGTCTTGCTGCTATCCAACAACTGTGGTGAAATCTCTCTCCTCGGATGAACTTGGTTCATTAAAATCTAATTATAATATTAATGCACACCTCCATCCCAAAGTTACTGTCTCCAAGGTACAACCACCCCTCACTGAGCATGTGCTCTATTTTATTAACTATATCTTTAAGAGTGAGGCAAGAGAATTTTACACCAATCACTAACAAAGGTATGTATGACTAAAGTCATTGAATCTCCACCTGAACATAAAGAAATAGTATAAAAGTAAGTGGAGAATGGGGAAAAGTTAAGGAAGACTCCATTGTAACTGCTGGCATCAGTCAACAGGCTGAACCTGCCTTGTCCCCCCTAGGGGCTCCTATATGTGTACTCCATGTACGCTGAATTACTGGGGATTAGAGCTTGTCTGTATATTGCTTTGAATACATTTTTGCAGATAATATCACTGGCAACCTCAAACCTTAACCTGTCACAATTTTCTATTAATAAAGAGTGTTATTGTTTAAACTGTTAGTGTGAGTCTTTCCCAGGCACTGGCAGTCACCAGCAATGGGTAACATACTTGAACAAAGCGGAAGACCCACTGAGGGGGTCATAAAGTGAGAAGACCCCTTTACCTTATGCTGTTGGAGTGTGTCTCTGAATAAGTCACGTTGAATCACTCTCCAGTCCAGCAGGACTGTTGAGTGAACGGTCCTCATTAATGGGTCACTGACAGACTGGTCGGGCACAAGTGTCGCAGCTTTTCTAGACAGACAAATTAAACATTAAAGGTGGAGGAAATTTCCCCTTTGCATGTGGCAATCATCTTCATTCCTTAGTTACATTCTCACTGAATGTCTCAAAGGTCTGAAATAATTTTGAAGTTGACTTTCTTTACAAAGGCATTATCTTTATTCTAAATATTTATAGATTCTAAAGATTCTGTTCTATGTATCTTCTATGTCTGTTCACTATATATTTTCCTGATTTTCCTATTAAAAATCAGACTTCCTTTCCTATACTTTTCCAGTTCTTCTTCAGAGAAATTTTTGAAATTTGCATTTGCATGCATGACCATCCATCTCTGTTGTCTGCAATACCTATTAAATAAGAGTAAATATTTTGGTTAAATATCTTTACAAATCGTTCGTGGTCCTAATAATGTCTTATTTTCAGTTTCTCCATTTTTTATTATCTTCAGCTTCAGGAAGAGATCATTCCTTTAACTGGTACTACAAGTTCTGGTTCTTTGGAAAGAAATTGCCTTTGACTCATTTGTATTAAATTCCAAGGTGATGAACTATTCTAGAGTTTCTTTCACCTATTCCCTTGAATAATCCTTTTCACCAGTAACCCAGTAGCCCTCCCTCAACTTCTCTCAAGTGTTCCTTACAAAGCTGTGAAAAAGATTTTATTGGTAGTTTTCACTTTCCTCCTGTGCCTTCTGGCCTCAAGTTTTACAGTTTTACTGTTAATGCATCGGAATTTTCTTTTTTTTTTTTTTTTATGTTGTTTGGGAATGACTTTCACTTTTTGAAGGACATATTACACTTTTAATCACAACCTTTATTCTCCTGTGTAACTATGTAAGCTTTTATTTTGTTCCTTTATTGTTCCTGAGAATTTCTGATACAATGTGTCTAAAAGAGATTCTTCCACACTTGAAAGCGTTTTACCCATTCTGCTACTTGTAGATATGCATTCATATGTACAGCATTCATATCTTTAACTAAGTTCCCTTTCTGAATTAAATATGAATGCACCTCAGGAAGTCTTCCATCATCCCCATATCACCATTGGCCAATCAGAGCTTAAATCAGTCCAGAAGTTTAATTACCAAGGTAGCTTCATCTCCTCAGATGGTAAGATTGATGGGGAGATAGACAACAGGTTAGCAAAGGCATATAGTGCTTTTGGAAAACACCATAAAAGAGTATGGCATAATAAACACTTGAAGAAAAGTACCAAGATCAGTATTTACAGAGCCACAGTGCTGTCTACTCTCTTATATGGTTCCAAATCATGGGTCGTCTACCGCCACCTCCTGTGTCTCCTAGAACACTTCCATCGACGCTGCCTCCGTACAATCCTAAACATCCACTGGTCAGATTATGTGACCAATACATCTGTTCTAGGACAAGCAGCTGTCACAAGTATTGAGGCCATGTTACTGAGAACGCAGCTGCGATGGGCAGGGCACGTCTCCAGGATGAAGGACCACCGCCTCCCTGAGATCCTGCTTTATGGTGAACTTGCTACTGGCTGTTGCAAGAGAGGAGCCCCGAAGAAAAGATACAAGGACTCCCTGAAACAACATCTCAGCCTTGACCATATTGATCATCATAACTGGTCTACTCTGGCCTCCAATCAGGAGGCCTGGAGACACACCACCTATAACGCAGCTGTCTTCTTTGAGAACACACGCAGGATCACTCTCGAAACGACAACGCAGAAGGAATCTTGTCTTGCAGAATATACCACCTGGGGAGTCTTTCTGCTGTGCCTTTTGCAATCGGATATGTCTATCTCATATTGGCCTCATTAGCCACCAGCATGCTTGTAACAAAAGTGGATAGAACCTTCCTAAATCTTTGTTCGCGAAGCCTAGCCATGATTGATTTCAATCACTGTTAAATTCCCAAACATTTATCACTTGTTGCTTGTTGTGATGACAAATTCATTTCCCTCACCTTCTTTTCCAGGAAGCTCTTTATCTTAATAAGAAAAACAAGAAAAAATGTTGGAGGAAGCTGAATAGATATTTTTGCCTACACATACAAACTTGCTGGAATAACTATAGGTCACTGATGTGCTTGTTTAGCAACCCTGCTCAGGATAGTGTGCACAGGGACAGTTGTGAATCTGTATCTGCTTTTGTGCATGTCCTTTCCTCATACTACCTCAGCTTTTTCTTTATACTCTTATATGCAACAGATAAAAAACCAGCAAACCCCATTTTGCACATCTTGATTTACACAGGACTCCCATTACCTATTCTTGCATGTATACTCCCCTTATTTATTCTCTCTTCTCAGGAAACATCAGAAAAGTGACTCATGCAGAGAAGGGAGCACCCATCCGGTTATTCTGGGGGGAACTGATAGACCTGCTACCTGTTAAATGATCAGCTCTGTTGCAGTTGCTTCAATTCAAGAATATAGTCACAACATGTAGGACGAATCCTGAATCAGAAATTACTAAATTCAGAGCTATTGCTGTGAATCATGCTGTCTGTCACCTCGATGCAGGAATTGTCATTCTAGTGCTGCTCTCAGCATGCAGAAAGAGAGTGGACTGTATTAATTTAGAAAAAAATACCCTTTGCAGAGTGTGATTTTCAAAAATATCTTAGACCAATAGGTGCCACCATTGCACTGTGACAGTCACAGAAAGTCTGGAAGAATAAATGAGAGGAACTCTTTTGTTTCATAGTTCAGAAAATGCATTTTCTGGGGGGAAAAAAGGCAGGTTTTTTTTTCCCCTCTTGGAAATAGCAATTTTGGGAATGTAATTTTGTTGTTGGGGTTCTTATTTCTTTTTGATTCCTTTTTTTTCTTTATTATTTTTTCCATCTGATTTATTCTAGCCACAACGTCACAACCCTGACGTTTCTTTGTAATCATTTGAAGCCTTTAATCAAAAGTATCCAAATGAATTAAGCTTTAGTAAACTGTGTGGATGTCCCTTTGTGTCATTTTGCTGCTGAGCCAACACTACCACAGAATAACTTCATTTGATTCATTTCTCATTCCTTTGGTGACCTAAATGGGGCTGCTCTCACAGTCTTTTATTGGATTTTTTTTTTATGGAAGTCACACTAGATATACAGTTGCAAGTTGCAGGGTACCACGGAATATTCTGCTGGGAACAGAATGTTTTGATGCTGATATTAATTTGTTCCTGCTGTAATGAATGGAAGTATGTTTTTTGGATGTATTACTGACTTCTGTGTCCATACTGGAGTATGTTTTAAAGCCTTTGAGTACTGTTGTTTGTTAGGTAAAGATTGAAGAAAATAGCACCCTTCAGAGTAAGAAATTCTGAAACTTAATTATTGATCTATTTAAATGGCTTTAAAGTGTACTATGTTAGATACAATTTATTTTCCTATTTGTAGGCAACTGTAATATCGTGCCACTGAGAAATGGCAGATGCACATATACTTGCAAAGCCAATTTAGATGGTAATAAAGGAAGTTTCCTATACTGGCTAACTTACTTGTCTGAACCCCAATTTAGTTTGAATCTCCAAGATGAGAAGCAAAATATATTATCAATATCTTTTCAGTTCTTATCTTGCTGCTCAGACTTCTAAATGAGTCAGCAATTATTGAAGGTTTGTGCGTAATTGAGATGGATGTAGAAAATGTGATAAAGCAACTTCACCTTGTAGTAATTGTCAAATAATTTACTAGCAGTAAATCAATACCAGTGTGACCTGGATTACACCAAACAACATAAAGACGAAAAAAGTTGCACTATTTTCTTTAGTCACTTAGTCTTAACTGCATGACAATATTTTATTTGGTTTTGTTTTGTTTAATCCTGTAATGTGTCACTAATGTATAGTTAGAATGCCCTACTCAATTACTTTCACATTGTATAGATATCTAGAGGGCTTAATTCTTTCTCGTTAAACCACTGGTTTTTCCATCTTTTCCATAAAACCACTGGTCAGGGAAGAAGATCAGATCTATAATGTTCCACATCTTAGTGAGTCATTTCCAGTGTTATGAGGAGTGCTGGGGGATACCATGAAAATACCATGTTTTTCTGGCAGAGAGCAGCCCAAAATCAGGGCTTGCACAGATCAGAGGAGCACAATGTCTAAACCGTTATGTATTACTTAATAAAAAGAACTTATTAACCAAAATTCATTTGTGCTATATCTCTGCCTTATCCAAACTAGGAATTCCATGTGTTGTTGGGGTTTTTTTCCCAGTGAATTTATTCTAGCTCATATATCTCTGCATTTCTTTTCCTACAGAAGGCTACTTTGCTCAAGTACAGTTTGGCAGTTTTGGTCTTTGTCAGCAGCACTCCCCAGGCAGTGCCTGCCTGTAGTCTAGGTGTTAGCTCAGGAGGAAGGCATTGAGCCTGGAACAGAGGGATCCAAGACCAAATAGAGGGAAATCTGAAATGTTTCAACACTGACAGTTAGGCTTTGGCTACAAAAAGTCTTAGTGCCACTGACATGTTTTTATTTCATATAAAATGTTCCATGATATATAAACCTTTCTTTGTTTCTGTCAGCTAACATTTTCACTAAAAATATGTCTAGCTTTTGCTGAGGACCTTTCAGATTCTTCATCTGTCTGTCAGCTCCTACACCAGGAAAGGCAGTGCAAACCATCAGTAAACAACAGAGAAGCTCAACATTGATGCAGAAGATAAGGTTAGAGGAAAAGATGAGTCCTGCAGAAAGTGTAGGAGTGAGAAAGCAAAAAAAAAAAAGTGTCAGGCTGTCAGTTCCTGTGGCATCTCACTCCAGGATAAGGGTAATAATGAAAGACCCTAAGCATACCAAAATACTTATCCCGGTCTGCTTTCCAGTCTATGCTCTGGCCTGGAAAACCAATTCCACTGCTTGAATGCTCACCCTTGCACCCAGACTTTCCTTCCTGCCTTGCATATAGGAAACCATTTATTTTTTCCAATACATCAAGACTTTTATAAAGTGTTACAGGGGTTTGCTTTTGTTAAGCAGTTCAACAGTTTTCCTACTAATTGCAACAATGTGTCATAAAATAGTAAGCAGGAAAAATCTACAGTGTAACACATTTCCAAACTCTGCTTGCAGTAAACACCAAAACAATCCCAAATCTTTGGTGTACTGAATGTTGCTACAGAAGGCTTTCTCTCCTCTTTCAGTAGCAGAGTTAAAGCTCTTCTAGAATATAGGACTGTGTTGTTGCCTTAGTGTAAAGACAAATGCTGGGGTGGAGACTCCAAAAAATGAGCCCTCTCCCCTTTTCACCAATACAGACAAATGCAAGGAGATAAAAGTGAAAAAAATAACACTTTACTGACAAGAAATGTAGCGGCAACAACAATACAAACACAATGGCTCAAACTAGCAACAGACAGGGATAGCCTATAGTCTCCTCCCCTCTCCCCCACCAAAATTCCAGGGACAAAAAGCAAAACCTAGGAAAAAAACATTTGTCCACAAAAAGCTCTACTATTAAACTTCTCAGTTCACATCACCCGGCTAAGCTCAGGTCCCAGTTAGTCAACAAAGTCATTATCTTGCATTTTATGTAGAGATGCTTTATGTAGAATGATTCACCTTACCCATTATAGGTGCAAGAAAATATTTAAATAAATTGCATTCCTAGAAATAGAGGGCAGATGATTACCCTATGTTTACTTCACACCACTAACAAGCAGATAATATCACCAACATTGTAAACAGCTGTCAGTCTTAAAAAATAAGACTTTATTGATCAAGGTGATGCAAGATTCAGGATATTGGACTCTTATAAATTTCACATAATTTATGATATGAACTTAGAGAAACAGAGGCTTACATTAAGAGAAGATTTTACTTATTCTAGGCAAACACTAAATCAGCAGACTCAGCCTTCTCATAAAAAGTTACTGTATACTTTACAGTTATATATAACTTTTAGTAATGTACTTTAGTTACTAATTTTTGTTACTGTTAGTAATGTATAACATAAAAAGTTACTAAATCTTCCTATATTCCTCAACATGTCTTTGCCACTGAACCAGCTAAATAAAACAAGCAAGGCAGCAGCTATTTCTCTGTAATTAAAATTTGTACACACTGTGAAAATTACAGATGGGTAACAGTAATGAACAAATTTGCAACGAGATGCTGCTTAGCATAGCTGAGCCACGGGGCTCTAAAACCTTTTACTAAATCAGTTCATGAGTCAAAGAGAGTCCAGGTGACATTTTTCACAGCTAGGGCTGTGTATGCACCAGTAGTGGAAAATCCAGGCTGGCATGAGCTCAGATGTCTCAGAAAAATCTGCTTAAAGAGAATAGAACGAAGTAAAAGCATTTTGATGAAGTCTTTCAGTCCTAAAAGGAAAACATTTTAATGGTTCAAGAAATCCTAATAATGTATTAACTACATTTTCCTAGAATAATAATTATTTTTGAGAGACTGAGACCCCCAGATTTTAAGCTAAACAAACATAACTAAAAGGAAAAAGTAACAGACTATTATTTATGCCACCAGTTCCATTTGAGCCAGTAAATCACTTTAATAAATGTGGGCTCATTGAGTGGTGTTCAGGATCAGTCTGACAGATCAGTTTATTAGAACTAACACTCACTTGTGGGCGAATTAAGGAATAATAATTTAACTAGGAAAAAAGGGAAGGAGGAAGGAGAGGGGAGAGGAGGGGAGGGGAGGGGAGGGAAGGGGAAGTGGTCCAAAGGAGTGCATCACAGATTCATAGAATCATAGAATGGCTTGGGTTTGAAGGGATCTTAAGGTATCATCTAGCTTCAAGCCCCTTGCCATGGCCAGAGACACCTCCAACTAGACCAGGTTGCTCAAAGCCCCAGCCACCCAGGCCTCGAACACTTCAAGGGTAGGGCATTACAATAAAGAATTTCTTCCTATCATCTAATCTAAATCACTCTTTTTAGTTTAAAACTGTGCCCCCTTGTCCTGTGTAAAATAATCTTACTACCCTATTGGGACAATGCTGTCCTAGAGGACCTATAGGATGATGTATCTTACTGTCCTATATGGCAGTTTTCACTCCCCAATTAAGTGTGAGAAGTAACTATTTCCCACATCTGAACCTGTCCCTGTGTATTCATACTATTCAGAACTGATCTACATGGTATATGACATGCAGAGAGAGGCATCTCCCCTCATGTACCTGCCTGGTCCCCAGACTTAAGAAGGGCAATACCTGCTGTTCAAGCAGTCCTTCTGAGTAGACATTAAGCATTCTGGAGTTCCTTGTGTTTTCTCAAACAAGGAGTAATAAAGCGTACCTCCACTTCATTCCCTCCAGCTCTCTGCCAAAGAAACACCATGTCATTGGCTTCAGGAAGTTATCTGCTGTAGTTTCTAAGTGCATAAGAAATACTGCATCAAAGAATACAATAAAGGACACAACTAAATAATGTCGATTGTTTTGAAGGTCTCCTTGGTGTATTTTGGGGCTTTTTTGTTTATTTGGGGGTTTTTTTGGGTTGGGGGTTTGAATGGAGTTTGTTATTTTTCTGTTTGTTTTTTTTTTTTTTCTAAAGAAGTGGAATGATGGATTTCCCTTACTAGTTGATTTGGAGACTATCTGAAGGGGTTTTGCCTAATGAGTTTTTGTTTCGATTTTTTCATGTGTAGCATGCTAAGAATAGACCGAGGGATTTAATAAGGAACAGAATGAAATTCAATAGAGGCATGGGCCTCTCAATCTGAACTATATTGTTTAATTCTCTCTCTTTAAAGGTAGTAAAGATTTGCTTTTTTCTTTAATTGAACCCTGCTATATTGAAATAGGCACTGATGGCTTAAACAGTCTCAGTAATAAAATCATCAGTCTCAATAAACCTAATTGCTCTCAATCTTGTAAATTTTATAGAAGCATCAGTTTTATGTATTTATATAAATATTTTTGTATTCTTTGCTGTGTATAAAATTTGAAAGTAATTTCTTTAGTGCTCTAAAATAAATTTGAAGTAATTTGATTTTTTTATAACATGACTTATGGAGGTGAGCAGTGTCACGTCCCTTGGGCCTGGGACAGTGGACATTGTTGCACTAATCAGCAGAAAGCCGTGGGAACGGTAAGCAGGAGAAGAAGAAATGGAAGAAGAAGATACAAGACTGAAAGAAGGACCTTGTTTGCTAAGAACTGCAGTTATTTGTATCTGTTAAAGCATATGCTGAATTATGTAGTTCGAGAGAATAAGCACAAGTAGAAAATTACCAATTTTTCTGCTTGAATTACCTATTGTTCTGTCTAGGGTATATAAGTATATGCATTGTTAAGTAAAGGTCTTCGTTTTGCACCGGAACGGAGTCTGTGCACTCGATCGCTACAATTTGACTATTAAGTGCATATCCAAGCAATGATGTGTAACATACAAATACATCATGTTATATATGAATGTGTCAAAGGCAAAGCAGTATCTGAAATTCTAGACAAGTTGACGGATAGCAAAATAAACAGAACACTTCTGTGCCAAATCAGCATTTCACAGATTCAAGGCAAAAATTTTTCCTGTTTCTTTTTAAATAAAGATATGTGAGACAAAAGAACAACATTCCCAGATCACCCAGGATTTCACTGGGCATGAAATAGATATGGAAAAAATCTGGTTTTGCTAAAGAAGTTACTTTTCATTCATCAAAACGATTTTTCATCTGAAAGTTTATAATATTTTGTACAAGATTTTCTCTTTTCTGAAGAAAAACACATTCGATACAAGACCAAGTGCTTAAATGTAAACAAATTAGATAAAAATGTAACAGAAGACTCCAGATGGGGAGAACCAGCGCTTGTGCCAATGAGCTGTTAATTGATACATAGGTAGCCGATTTATGTTTTTGTGTCTTTTATAATTTAATCAAACCTCAGAGACTGATGTCTAAACTTTTTAAAAACAATTTTAAAATATCTCTAACGTGCTTCAGTGTCAGTGAAATTCTCCATATATCAGAGAATATATGGAATTCAGTTTTCTGCTGACTGTTCTTTCCTTCGTGGGACTGCCCCGACCTGAATTTCGGAAATTGAAGTGTGATTGCCTAGACTGCAGTTTTCTCACACTTTCTTTCTTGCATTTTTTGAAGACGAGTGTAAAGACATGAGCCACCACCAGTAGCATCTACAGCTGCAAACCAACTGGTTCTGTGACCTTGTGTTAGCCCAAGTAGTTAAGTGATCTCTAACTCTGTCTTGACTTTCACTTCCACAAAGCCTGAATGTAGACTCAGGGGCCTGTAAGACCTAGGAACAAAGATTTTGGAAACTCCATTGACTACCTCAACTTTCTGAATGTCTGTCATCATCTGGTCCTCTCCCCACTGAGCAGTGGACACACAGTTCCCTCGGTATTTCTTCTCCTTACATGGTTTGTCTCCTACAAATTTGTCTTCCTAAACTTGTCTTCCTGCCCTTGACATCTCTTCTCAGTGCTAACTCTCACTCTACTTTGGCTTTTGGATCCCTAACCCAGGACACACAAGCAGTGTCTCTGTGGTACTCCCCAGGTGGCCAGTTCTTGTCTCCACTCCTCTTGCGCTTCCTTTCTGCATCCAAGCTCAGTTAGAAGTTCCCTTGTTCATCTGCAGGGCCTTATGCCTCACCTGATAAACTTCCTGCATGTCAGAATTAATCTTTCTGTGTTTTGAGGACATTAGCCTTGGAAGTCAACAAGCTTCCTGGTGCCATTTTGCTTTTCAGCATAGTCTCCCATGGGATCTCACCAAGCAGAGCACTAAACGAGCTGGAATCCTCTCCAGAGGCTTGTGGTTGTAGATCTAGTGTTTTTCTTGCTCATTTCTCTCAGGATCTCAAACAGCACTAATCCCGTAGTAGCTGTAGTCAAGGTTGCCTTCAATAAGCATGTCAGCAAGCAATTCTTCTTTATTCATGTGAAACGACCCCAGCACAGCTGCTCCCACAGATTCCTTGCATCAAAAAATTGTTCTTGGTACTCAGCAGAAACCTTGTATAAAGGCCTTCGCTCAAGGTTAGCAAGCCAGATGACAAAGGTATGTGTGTGTCTGTGTCATTTGTCTATTTACTATTCAGACAAATGGGGTTCTACTTGTTTGTGAGCCACAAGACTTTGCTGTAGCTCATATTCTTGTATGAACATATTTGTATGTTTATCATTCTTCTAAGACACATTTTCATTTCATGAAAGTTAAAAAAGGAGGAAAAAATGTAAATTAATTATGATGCAGAATTAATTTACATTTTTACATTATTTTTAACATAAGGATATAAAGAATAATTTTTAAAATCATTCTTGTACCTTTCCTCCTGGGCATAATTGTTTCAGATTGAATATGGGGAGGATACATGGCATTTTCTTTTTTATAATTTTTCCTTTTATTTTATGCTTATTGAAATACACATATAAATTTTTGACCTCTAGATATGAAGCTGTATTAGTCTAACTTAACTTAAAAAAGATTTCATGTTTCAGAAGTTAGCAGTGTCATGAAATGAGAAATTTTTGTACTTCTCAGCTACCAAAAATACTGGTTTTTTAACTTACAATTAAAAGAAAAAAAAAGTGAGAGGAAATATTAAACATTATTTAGTTAGATTACAACTACTTACAACAAAACAATAAATAGCTTTGTAATCAGAGTTCCTGTTTAAATGCCCATTTTGAACAGTGTATATTCATCACCTCTAGTAAAAAGTTCTTACCAAAGCAGTAAGAGCACCTATGAAAAAAGTTTTGTTAAACAACTATTTAAATATTCAATTTTGTGTCTAATTGCATGTTAGTCCATAAATTTATTAGTACAAACTTTTTATTTTCTCTTTTTTCTTCTATTTTTTTTTAAATTAGATTAAAATAAGAAATATCTAATATTGTGAAAATCTTTTCTGTCTGACTAGGAGATCCACGAATATTCTAATAAATATTAGCATAGACTACTAAATTCTTTTAAGTCTCATGATATTTTACCTCTATTTCAAACAGAAAAACTGCTGTAAAAGGAATCAATAGATCAATGTACTTCCACCATTTCCTGAAAACATATCTAATTTATCCTTTTTAATTTCTTTTTCTCAGTATGCATAAGATATCAGTATGCATTGCAATCCTATCATGTTACTCTATGAAATAGTTGGAATAAACTCCTCATAAATACATTCCACAAACCACAGTGAAGTGTAGTGGAGCTTGAGCACTTTTATTGAAAGGAAACAGTTGAAGGTAGTGACAAAGCCTGTAATTACTTAAGTGGCACAGGATTAGGCCATTAGTGAATTCTGCATATTGGAGTTTATATGTTATATTAAAGATTGCTAATAATTAGATTTTTAAAAGCCAGAAAATCATGAGAAAAAATAAATTTGAACATTTCAGTCAATAGAATATACTATCTGGTGCCAAAACATTCATTAACAATTATCTGTTCAGTTGACCAACAACACCCCCCCCCCCTTTTGGGAGCTGAAGATACATACAAAACACAAAAAATTCCCATAAGTTTACTAACTTATGTTAAGATGGAAGCAAAGTCCTGTCAGAATGTAACACTAATACTATGTGACAAATTCTAGTTCATTGCAACATGATTTGATGTGCTAATAAAATATAACTTGTAAATGTGTATTACCAATGGCAAACTAAGTCCTGTCAAAACTAATGAAAATTAAAAAATTTCCCTGTCAGATGAATAGAACTTATTTTTATGCTATTTCTTTCTGACATGTAAACACATTGTGGTACTGATAAGGTAAGTGTAAAAAATACTTCTGTCTAAAGAAGTGGAACTTACAGAAAGATCAAAGCACTTTGCAAAAAGTTTGAATTTATGATAGGGAGGCAAAGGATGAAAATGTTGCACTTGGCCGGCTGAGATTGGGTGTAACATGACACAACCTATATACCTGCAGTGGGACACTGAGTTTCTCATATCATGCCTGAATACTGTCCTCAGAAACATTGTTGTCAAAAGAGATTCAGTTGAAATAGAATGTTGATTAACAGATATGGTGACATTTTTTCCATGAGTAGAACCTGTGGCAGTTCTACATCTGGCTGGTAGATTTGGAAGATATTTCAGCTATTTTTCAAGTTCATCTCCAGCTGAAGATGACTAATGTGCTAACTGTAAAGGATTGCTGGAAGCTAAGCCCCAGGGCTGCTTGAGAGCATAAACTTTAGCTCATAGTTAATCTGACCAGACTTCCAAGGGACGAGTGTAAGAAATGGTTTCTGAATATTGTGTGCTTGGGAAGATCAGCATGTGTACTGGCAAATATGACTGCTAGAAGAGTCTTTGCACACTTCCCAAAATTTAATTCTCTCTAACTTCTCTAAAACTTCAAGCATATCGTCCCACACATATCAGTGTACACACTTAAGCTGTTCCTTTGTCACTTAAGTTCCAGCCAGCATTGCTTTTATGTGTTTCATATGATGCTTGCTATTTTATTTTAGCTTTTGTAGCAGGTATGATTTATTTTTCTTACTAAAATATTTTTACTAAGAAATTCCTTATACATTTCTTATGTCTAAAAAAATTAGTTAAGATTAAAATTCATGATAATGATCACTGCATATTATCTACACATATGCAAGCAAACAAATATACACACACATACAGATATATAAATATATATATATTTTAGTGTCCATTAAAATCACTTTGCAGATCAAAGCTCTCTTATGTTCCAAAGGAGGGAACACAGTTTCCAGAGATGACCTGATAACTTAGCAGCAGAGGTTTTTTAAAGTAGAGAAGCTGAGCTGCAGATCCATAAAGTGCTCAGGATCTGTGCCAGGGTACGGTTCATGAAAAGGACTGGTCTTCCCAGGAAAGGGACAAAACAGATGTTTGTGTAGCAAAGACAAAGCAAATGTTCTAGGCTGAAGGTGTCATGCCACTTACGATCCAAGAAGGACATTAGTCTTAAACCTCCAGTCAGGACACTAGGATTTCCCCTCTGACAGTTGATCCTGATCTTAACCAGTACAAAATGTGATTGGCAAAATCACAGATGGAGGTCCAAAATATTGGAATTGGAAAATCTTCCATTTACTTCAAGTACTCCAGCCTTTGTCCTCTTTTTGTATGTTGTAACAAGTAGGGTCACAAAAGTAATTTCACAAAATCCCTCTCTAAGATCAACCCTAGTATATACATTTGAATTGCATTCCCAATTCACTGTAGTTGTCTGGTGGATACTTTTGTGGAAAAGGTTTTTCACAGAAGTTTTAAACCCTACATCCAGCAATTAAAAAGCTGTTTTTGATAAAAAGGTATTATTTGCCTAGTACACATGTAACAGTAAGTTAAATTATATTCTTTGCCTTCTAGTCATAGAAGAGAGTGTTTCAGAGGGACTTGGAGGAAGACTAACTGTTCTTCTATTTACAATGATTGAAGTAAGAAGCAATCTTGTGGTAATTAACAGGTCTATTTGAGTTTAAAGATTAAATGAGAGTACAGAGAAACAGAAACTAAACATCAGTGCTGTGTCATGGTAATGAAAAGAAGTTTGAACTGAATGGAAAGTTAAGGGAGGAGAATCATCAAATTCATTAAAGGCCAGATGAGCAAATCCTGATAAGCAAAACATTGGAGAGCTTGTCTAAGTAATCTTAAAGTAATTTATATTCAGATTAATTTTTAATTTATTCTTACACATGGCACAAAAGCTTTTTCTTCTTCAATTACACCAAGACATTATCACCTCTAAAAAAGATGAACACTACAAACCAGACTGAATCAGACCCACCAGTGTACGGGGCTTTCTAAAAGTGCATGATCTCCCTTCTAAGGAAACACTTCTGAGAGCTCATCTCATGAGTGTGAACTTCTTCATAACTACTAGTCAGTGTCAGTAAAGTGAAAACTTTGATAAATTTTAAATAATTTTGTCCTTTAATCTGAAGGAGTTGTCAGAAAATCAAGACAAGATGAACGTGGAAATTTACAAAATTTGTTGATGTGCTATCAAACTATTTGACTGTAATCAAGTTTTTATTCATACTGAAATTATTATTATAACTTCCTTACCTTGCTGTTATACTGAGATTAAAATAGCTATTTACCATCACCATTTACTGCAGACTGGAGTATCTCAATGCCTAACATTTCTAATTCTTTTACACTGCTGTCCTGGTTTTGGCTGGGATTGAGTTAATTTTTGTCCTAGTACTTGACTTGGAGTTAAACTACAGTTCCCTTTTCATAGAATTGTACTTTACTTAGTAATTACTTAGCTAAGTCTGGTAAGAAGGAAAAATTAGACATCTATAAAAATAAGTGACAGCATTTTTTTTTAGGATAACTAGAGAAGTAAAATATATTGAAAGAGAACTACAGGGGGTATTTAAATAATAATTAAGGGTTTCTTGCAACATGACTGTAGAAGGCAGAAAATAAAACTAAAAACTTTTCAAAAAAGGATGGTTGTTAATAGCATGAAGAGGAGAAAATGAGATTATTTAGCATTTACTTCAGTTTTCTCTTAAATGACTGGAAAAGGAGCTTGGGAGACAGTGCATTTATGTGCAGAATATTTTGAAGATAAACTATAATGTTTACTGCAATATGAAGAGAAATGCTATCTTCAAGAAGAAAATTCATGTCAGATTCACATTTTCTAATTTATTTATTTTTCCTAGCTACATCTCTTATGAACTAATGTTATTTATTCAGTTTCTTCCATTCTTTACAAATAGTATCTAATACTTCCAGTTTTCACTTTGGGGTTCCACAGATGGACTTAATTTGCCACTTCTGTCACAGATTTCCAATGTAATATAACAGAAGATGACCAGAAGGAATCACCTGAAAGTGACAATACTCTGTTTTGTGGAGGAAATGAGGTAGAAAAGAGATAGAGAGGTAGAAAACATTGTCCTTTCCTCATTCCAGTGGGATCTAGGGAACCAAGTAACACTACTTAGAGGAGGACTCAACCTTCATGTTGCTAAAATTGAGATGAATCCGTGCTTCTCTCATACAGTGTCATAGACAAGGTTACTCTCAGTCCAAGAAAATGTATATGAAGTACTATATCAGGAAATACTTCTTATATTTGCAAGCAAAACTGAAAGGTAATGATCTTTATTGTTTAATGTGAAAGCAAGACTTCTGAATGCAAGAAATCTTCAGGCAAATAAAGGATATTCCATACCCTATGACATCTGCTCAACAATAAAAGCTAAGGGAAAGGGAGGGGAGCTTTGCAGTTGCTTTGAAGGAAAAACACCTTTATAACAGTTTCCCCCTCTTCATAGGGTGTGGAATATCCCTTTGGTAAGCTTGGGTCAGCTGTTCTGACCTTGTTCCCAGCTTGTTCCCAGCCTCTGTTGGGAAAGGGCTGTTACAGATATAGCCTTGATGGTCTGTGAGTACAGCTCAACACCAGCCAAGACACTGATGTGTTATCAACACTGTTCTAGCTACAAATGGGGCCTCTGGTGGTCTAGTGGTTAAGGTGCAGGACTCTCACCCCTGTGACCCAGGTTCAATTCCCAGCCCCCCGGGCAGATGGAGCTCGTCAGCCCTGTAAGGCAATCCATCTAAGAGAAGGTCACTCTAAACAAACCTACGTCCTGGGGACCTCACTGCCACTGTCCAAGCTTGCTCGGCCCCGGCAGATGAACCTCAGGATTAAAGGGTGGGCTCAGTTCAGCGCACGCTGGGTCTCACCTAAAAAATCCACTGCGCAGGCTCAAAGGGTTAATGACCTTTCCCAAATCTTCACTCGCGAAGACTGGCCATTATTATTAGCTACAAATACAGAAGAAAAGCACTATAAACGTTGCAGACCTTGTGTGTGGTTACTTTGGAACCTAAATATCAGCCTACAAGAAGTTTCCCTGTTTTTCAATCCCTAGAACATTGCATAATCTCACATCAATTATATACTGTATATAGTTATAAAATGTTTTACATTTCTAGCATGAAAATTACTATGTGAGCATTATCATTACAAAAGAGGAAATGACATGTTCTAACAATTTAAATATAAGGAAGGGAACAGCGTACTTATGAGTTCTTGTACAAAATCCTCTTGTGGCTTTGGGTAATAACAATTATTATCATAGCTATTATTTAATGTTTCATACACCACAGATTGGAAATGTCAAGTGAGATCATAATCAATTACAATCTCATGAAAATTCTATCTTTTACTGAGTTGTTATTCCCCTCCTCAAATCTGAAATATGACTAGATAATATAAAGTAAATGCTGATATCCTTCAACTACAGAATGGGAGCAAAAGCATTGAGAAATTAAGGAAAACAATCCTATGGAACACAATCCATATGATTTTTTTAATCCTCAGGAATGTGTTTGTATACCAAGGCTAATAATTTGATTTATGTTGTATTTAAAAGCAAAGAAGATGACCTTGAAGAATTTGGACTCAAATGAGAGGTAAAGCTAAGACGAACAGTCTGCAACACTCTTGCAACAAATCCTGAACAGTGCTTTATTCTCTAATCTATTGTTATTCTCCTTGAATTAACCTCTATTTTAGTTAAAAACAAACCAACCAACTAACCAAAAAAAACCAAAACAGCCACAAAAGAAGCAAACAAACAGAAATCCAAAGATCATGAGATCATTCCTATAAATTTGTTGCTAGAATAACTAAGAGACTTTAGAACCGTGAAAAACCCTTACATTACAATTCTTATTTGATGAACTTAATGGATAACCCATTCCTTTTTGGTATGCACCACACATAGTACAGCAGTGTTGCATATTGAGAAGGAGAGGTATTATTTATCACTATAAAATGTCATGTCTTTTCCTGCCAAAATTCTTTGCCCATCTTTAAAGTAATTAGTTTTGTCATGCCTATTCAAAATTCATTAATAGAAAATTCCGGCTGATTAAGCATGTCCAGGGCCAAGACTCACAAACAGTGATTCCTCTGATTTACACGGATTCCCAGAGTAAATNAGCCAAAACTGCCTACATCCTTTATATTATGTTATTAAAGTTTAGTTTTGCTCTTGATCACACAATTTCACTACCCACACAAAAAATGGAATAGAAGGCTCAAAAACCTAATAACTTACCTGTGTGGACTATATTTTAAAGCACTTAGTCATTGTTCAAAAGACAGTATTTCCAATAGCTTTTGTATTTCCCTGCTGGTAGGGGAGAGCAACTTGAAAATTTAGCACAAAACTTGTTGTTTGTTTTTTTTTTTTTTAAAAAGAGCTCTCATTCCACACAATAAACCAAGAGCATGAAGTCTCTGTTGACTATTTCCTTCCTTCCCCATCTACCGATTTCATATATTCTATTTGCAAGCCTATAGAGTAATACTGGTTACACTGCATTGCTCACATTTTGAAAACAAAGGGAAATTAATGACTGTCAAAATTAAGAACATATAATTACAGCCTGCATTCAAAGAAAGGGGTGGAACAAACAAGTAAACAAACTTCTGCAGTGGGAACATGAAAGTTTAATGATAGATTTTGATTTTTTTCTGAAAATCACATCACTCCTTAAATTTCTTCTTTTAACAAATTGTTTGCTAGATTTTTCTACAGATGCACGAGTGCCTAAGGATATAAACTTGAAAACTGTCTATATCATTATATGCATTTTGTGGAACTGTTTGCTGATTAAGCAGAAACTAGGACATTCATATTCAAAAGTTGTTTTCACCTACAGACAAAGAACATCATGAATAATTTTTAAATTGTGGAGGTGGTGTTTCTAAGTATTATTGATTATGTTCTGTGATGCCTTAACTATAGGAAGAAATACCAATCAAAATCTATATGCACTGTTGTTATGAATTACCTAATAATTTTAATGTAAATATTTGTTAGTACCAGTCTTCTCTGTTGTGCATTTGTGAGATTCCAGCCTAGTATTACAGATCATGAATTAATAATACCTGTTTGCTGTTGAACAAAGGAGTCACATAAATAGCTTTTATTACTGTGAATAACATCTAAAAGTGAGGGAAGCTATACAGTAAAAGTCATGTTGAATAGAAAGCTCTTAAAATGACACTGGCTGTGTAGTCATGAAAGTACACTGGGATTTGGATTAAAATTCTAAAAGTTAGAGGATACAGGTGGAAAATAATTTTTTGAAAGAGTTCTACTCCCATCAGACCTGTAAAGTTAAAGAAGATTCAGGAAGCTTTTGTACTTTTATATAAGCAAAATGTTTAAGATGGTTTCCCATGACAGTTTTGCTCACAGCTACAAGAACATGAAAAAGAAGCCATTCACATGGTAGCAGCTGAGGTAACCAGTAGGGATAAAAAAAAAATTCTCTTTCTGCTTTTCAGCTTCTTGCCAGACTGAAGCACAATTTTTATACTACCCTTTATTTCACTTTTATTTTTTAAATAAACCTCCTAAGACTTAATCCCTATCAATTTTCATTAAAGTAATAGTTGTTGTGTAAGTGATTGTAAGTAAAAATAACTTGAAGACTATGTAAATCAGGGCATTTTAGACAGAATATGCCACAACCAAAACAAATTTTTAAGGATCAAATATTTCTTAACATAAATATGCATGTTTCTTTTGCTGTCAGCAAAGAAAATTATAAGTTATTTAAAACAGGAAAAATGGTCTTTTTTGTTAGTTTTTGAACAGTTGAGAAATGTTTCGTGTCCTGAATACTGTCTCTGTCAGCACGCTGGAAGTAAGAGTCAGAGAGGCATTGCTCCATCATCCAACCAGATGCGTCTTTCTCTTCCGAACTTAATTTTGCAAAGTGTATAAAAAAGCAAATAATAGAATCGATTACTCAGCTCCATAATGAATATTCATTGTGCATTGTTTGATTGCAGCCCCTGGCAAGAAGAACTAAAAATAGTTCAGAGACCTTCAGAGGATATATTTTCACTCATTTCCACACTTCTCTTTTGACATCCTGTACTAGTTTCACTGCTGTTTCAAATAGTGAGAAAACTATTGGGGTTTAGAACCTCAATCAAAATCTGTTGTGAGCTCCTAGCATGCTTTCAGTTCAACAGCATCTAAAAATGGGGCTGACTATGCTTTAATTCATGTTATGAACAAATAAAATGCAAGCTGAAGACAAATATTCAAAGTGGCATTCAATACTATAATAACTAAAGGTTATTATAATTGTATTGAACAAATAAATTACATGACTGTTTCTAAATTTTAGACTTAATCATCACATGACCCCAGGTTAAAAACCAGGCATTTGTCTTCTTTTCTTGGCTTTCCATAAGTCTGTTTTGGGACACCTACAATGGGATAATTAATTTCCAGATTAAGACAGTAAAAATCCATGTTTCCACATGTGCGGGTGAGCTACCTGTTTAAGCTCCATTACAGTAAATGGATATTTAGTTGGGTAGTCAATGTGACTTAGACTTACTCAGCTGTTTCTAGCACAGGTGAAGGTTAATCTTCATAGTAAGTTGAATTGGTATCTGTGATTTTGTTTCATTCATCAGAGGAGATTAATCTGTCTTGTGGTAAATAGGGAATCAGTCTTAAGACTTCCTGTACCTGTAGACAGCCTCTGTAAGGCCAGGAGATTCGTGGTGTGTGTCCTGGTAGCAACTGTCACTTGGAACTGGCAAGGCACAATTATAACATTTCCCAGAAAATTGTTTGAGAAGAGAACTTTATCCCTATGCTGATTTTTCTGCCCATTATAAGTTTCCTTCTTATGAAGAAACCAGGGGTATTAGTTTTCTGTGTTACTGAATTTCTATTCATAGATCTAAAGCATGGCATGCTTTGTGATCTGTTATGATTATTTAATTTTTGTGGCATGATCAGTAATTTTGTAAAAAACTATATTTTTCATTCCTGAGGATACTTCATATTCTTCACTAGCTAATTGTAAATATGCACAGATTGTTAAAGACTAGACTTCCATACATAATGTGCAGCATCAGACTTTATTAGTCTTACAGTTCATTGTATCCAAGAGGGACCTGATTCTGTGCTATTTTACTCTTATAAGAGTTCTGATACCTCTTTAGGATAAATGGAAAATACTCCTAATCAGATCTCTAAATTTGTCAAACTCATTTTGAAAAATAATTTGTATCTGCACAAGGGAAAGTAAAACCGGGTAAGAAAATCATCCAAACATCTAAGACCAAAAGAAATACATTGACATCCATTTGTTCTGCAGCTACAACACTGCAAATATTGAATAGTTTTAATAATCTCAGAGAAACACAACGTATTTTACTATTAAATAGGATATACAATCAAATTTCTTTTCCCATTGTCTCAAGACCTTCCAGTAAACTGTTAACAGCATTGAACTATTTGTTGTGTTGCTTTCTACATCCTTACCTATATATTTCAAACTAAGGCAAGGAAAATGGAGCCTGTACTTTTATATATTATCTTGAGCGACTAACACTTAGTGATCTGAAAGTGTTCTAGTGCTGCTAGGTATCCCATATGCTTTCTGTTTCAGCAGATTAATTTGTGACCCAGGGTCATAGAAAGGTTATTGAGTCTTTTTTGTAGTTTCTTGGCTGTCTTTTGGTTGATGGAAAAGTGGACATGAGCCAGCAGTGTGTACTCACAGTCCAGAAAGCCAACTGTATCCTGGGCTGCATCAAAAGAAGCATGTCCAGCAGGTCAGAGGAGGTGACCCTCCCCATCTACTCTGCTCTCGTGGGACCCCACCTGGAATACTGTATGAAGTTCTAGTATGCCCAACATCATAAGGACATGGAACTGTTGGAGGAAGTCCAGATTAGGGCCACAAAGTTGATAAGGGGACTAGAGCAGCTATCCTATGAAGACAGGCTGAGAAAGTTTGGGCTGTTCAGCCTGGAGAAGAGAAGATTGTATGGAGACCTCATAGCAGCCTTCCAGTATCTGAAGGGGAGCTACAAGAAAGTTGGAGAGGGACACTTCATCAGGAACTGCAGTGATAAGACAAGGGGGAATGCCCTCAAATTGAAAGAGAGTAGGTTTAGATTAAATGTTGGGAAGAAATTCTTTAGTATGAGAGTGGTGAGGCACTACAACAGGCTGCCCAGACAAGCTGTGGATGTCCCAATCCTGGCAGTGTAGAAGGCCAGGTTAGACAGGGCTTTAAGCAACCTGGTGAAGTGGAAGGTGTCCCTGCCTGTACGCAGGTGTGTTGGAACTAGATGATCTTTGAGGTCTCTTCCAACACAAACTATTCTATGATTCTATTATTTTTTGAATGGAGTATGTGCCAGTCTGATTAATATCTGCAGACTTTCTTAAAAAGTAAAATAATTTTATTGTAAGATTAGTAACTTGTATTAAATAGATGGTTCTTAAGATTAGGCTAAATATTTCCTTTTACATAAAAGATTAAACCAGATGAGGCTGTGCTGATGTGTTCTTATGAGAGCTAGTGATAGGACATTCTCTTAAACAAGAAATCATCCAGATGCATGTTTTAATAACATATGACATATGACAGTGACACTTGGGTGTGCTGTAATTAATTAGCAGTGCTCAAAATAGTGAAACTCCTTCACATGTTCAGGAAATAGAATCTTAAAGGAGTAGACCCTCTTAAACTTCATCCAGAACCACATTTAATTTTGACAGCATGAATTACTACATGAATAAACAGTTACTCAATTGATAACCTTTTCCTTTATTAGGAAGAATAAAATGGCATCATAAAATTCATTCCACTCATCATAGTTTTTTCAGTAATATGTTAGGATGAAAACATACCATCTACAAAAAGGCCCAAAAGGAGGACTCTGGGAACTACTGACCTTTCAGCCTCACCTCTGTGCCTGGGAAGATCATGGAACAGATCATCCCAGAAGATGTGCTAAGGAACATGGAGGACAGGGAGGTGATTGCAGCCAGCCAACACAGCTTCACCAAGGGCAAGTCTGACCAGCTTAGTGGCCCTCTATGAAGAAGTGACTATATCACTGGACAAGGGAAGGGTTACAGATGTCATTAGGAAGAATGAATTTTATCTCAATAAATATTTATTTTATTCAGGGGAAGTCCCAGTTGATTGGAAAAGCAGAAACATCACATTTTATGATAATTAAAAAAAAGAGAGATGGCTCCCTGGGGAGAGATGTTAGTGCTTATATATTTAAGTCAAAATCTATAGAAATATGTGTGCATTGCAATATACAGTAACAAAGTTTCTCTAGGTTTGGGTTTTTGCTTTCTTTTGATTTGATTTTAAAAAGTGTATTTCAAATGTGAAAAATTTTGTAGCAAAGAGTATTTGTTCTGTGAACAGATCTTATTTCTCCCATCTAGATTTCCTCACAATTTATATTTTTGGCAGCTACACAAACTGTTTTTTAATGTTTAAAAATACATTAAGTCAAATAAATTATTTTGGCACACACTTGAGTAGTAGACAAAATTTGGGATTTTTGCTACTGTATCTTGGCCTGAATGTTTTGGGGTTTTTTTGCCACTTAAGTTTTTGCTTTAAAGTTTTACACATTCTGCTAGGACAATACTTTTCACAGAGAGAAGTATATACCAATATATTCACATCACAGAGGCAAGTGGTTTGTTAGAATTTCTGTCTGTGACTACTGTTACATGTCAGTAACAGCGAAGCACTGAATGAATTAAACAAGTGAGCTCTTGGAACAATGAAAACTAATTGTATCCTGGGAAACTAACTAGGGATATTTACACTATTAAAAGTTAAAAGATTAATAGCCTTACCACGTTCCAATAATCATTGAAAATGTTTACCTGATGACTCTAGGGTTTGTCTAGAGACTCTAAGGAAGTTATTGTCTCTGTAAATTGAATACACTTTATTGAAGAAGTAGGAAGTAGGAAGGACTAGTAAGAGAACACAGAGACAGGAAACAATACAAGGATGAAGTGGAAAGATGGTTTAATAACTAAGACTTTAATTTACGTGCATCCTGCACTTGTATCTTCTATGAGCTCTGGGACAAAGCATTCCATGTAGTACTCATCTCAGCAAATGCTATCTGTAGTCATAATCAATAGAGGGAAAGAGGTGCTGAGCCTATCAGAATGCTTGAGCAGATGTTTATGTTCCCTAGATGTATCCATTTGGCCTTAGAGAACCACCTTATGATTAGTGATGGCTAGATAAAGCATCTTGGTGCCTCTCCCAGAAACCAGTTCCAGTACCAAGTGAAGCAGATAAAAAGACAGGTAGCAGGCAACCAGAGTTCAGACAGCTGAATAAATATAGTGATATAGGCACTTAGAATTAAGACCTGGAGTGCACCAGACTTCAGGCTGCACAGACTCAGCAGTATAGTTAATGCTTCTAAGACCCCTGGCCATAAAATTGGAATATTCAGCACTTTATTATCTCATAGAGGAAGAGAATCGATAACCATACAGTGGTAACCAGTAGTAGTGACAGTAAGAGCTTGAAGTCGATACAGTAAGAATCCTAGAAAAATAATTGTCTAAAAGAGCATGAAAGAAAATATAAATGCGAGGATTAGATGTTTGTCTTAATCCATACAAGAATGACTGGTAAAAATGAGCAGAATTATCAGTAAGTGAACTTACTGAAAAATCAGTAACTCTTCTCAGTGCAAGCAGCCAATTACATAATTTATTTTAAAAAAAAAGGGCTGTAATTTTGAACGGTCCTACTTTTTTTTTTTCCCCAAGGAAATGTCTATGAAGCTATTAGTAAGTTTGTGCTCGCATGAGCTGCCTAAGAAACAAAATGTCTGACCTCCAAAACATCTGTAACATTTACAAATGGCTATAACCTGTTAAAAAGTAGTCGGTTTTATTTAGTGGAACTGAAATTTCCCAAGATTGCATTGAGTTTCCAAATTTCACCAGCTGTTCTTTAATTAATTGCTTTCTTACCAGGTTTCTGCAAACCAGCACATTAGCTAAGTGAGCTCTGTGAGTAGGCAAGAGGAGCATTCAATCACCAGACAGTACTTCCTAGAGCTGCTACCAGAATTAAGCTGCTTCCAGGAAGACTATTTTTGCCTTTGTGAGATGTCAATAATCCAATGAGCCTGGCAATGAGGTGGATGGCTATGTGGTAAGCAGGTACCTCTAGCCATCTGGGAAGCTTGGGAGCAGCTTAGTCAAACCTCCAGAGCCCAATACGACAGAGCCAGTTGCTAGAGAAACCTTAGAGTTCACAGGCATTTCACCTGTAAAATGCATTTAGCTAATACTGGATTGCCCTGCGAACCTGGTCAGGCTGGTGCTCTGACAGCCTGGGTATGACTCTGTCTGCCTCCCCAGGACCTCTGCCCCTTAGCTGGGTAAGAAGGCTGTTTTCCTCACCAACGTGGCAGCCTTTTTGGCTGGCTCAAAGAAGGAACAGCTGTGATGTGCACAGGATTGGAGAGACAGATATGTCAGCAGATGGAGAGCAGCAGAAGTCTCTAAAATGAGTTGTAGGAGCCTGGGAAAATCACTCTAGACTTATTTGGAAGACTTAGGATGATGAATGATTTGGTTTCTTGATTTCCGTTTGAAGTGTTTATACGATTCAATATTTCCCTGAAATATTTGCATTTTCCATGATTTTTTTTTAACTAGCTCTGATCTCATGGCCTATTCAAAGAATTTAAACATTTTTACTCATTCCACATAACTGGAAAACAGAATAGTTACTATTTAATATTATTATGCATTTTTATTCTATACTTTTAAAGAGTCAATTTAGTCCTGCAAGAAAAACAAACTAAAAAACTGCCACCAAATGTCATTTAATTTTGAGCTTTAATAGCCAACTGAGAATTCCAACCCAGCTGTTAGACTGTCATCATCCATTCTCTTGACCTTTCAGTCCTGAACCCACATCTTTTTCCTTGACTCTGGAGATTTCTAGGCCTGGAAGGGAGTTTTTCTTTCAATTGTAAGATATCACTTTCTAGCTTTGGGGCTAAACGAAAAATCTACTTGTCTGATTTAACACTTGAAAATGTTTTTGGTTATTGTGCTATTACTGACTACTGTATTTGCAGCTCTCTTGGGGATGGAAAATAGCTGCTCAACAATGGAACCTGGATTGATTTTCATTCAATATCTTTGAAAGGACATAAAAATCCTGAACTATGTATTCATTCAAAATTTATCATGCCACCTTATGTTTTAATCATGCTTTAGGAATTGATTTTATTCTTCAAGAAAGTCAGTAATAAGCTAATGAATTAGAACTTAATTGAAAAAAATGCATCGAGACTGCTCTTCAGCAGACTATTCAGCCTTACTACAATTACACAGTTGTATTTATGCTCATACATAGACACAATACATTCTTCCATGGGCACCCATATATGTGTACATATATGGAAAAATTAAATCCAGCTTCATCATTTCTATTTAATTGGTGCAAAATATAATTTATAATAGTTTTGTGTACATACACACACACACACACATATGTGATATATATGATATTAATTTTGAATTTGTCTTATATTTTACAAATCTTGAAATTCACATTTGGTTTCTTGATATAGTGAAAAGCTGGAGTAACGTGTAGGGAAATACATACATTTTTATACACATCCTACATTGTTAAATAGTTCTGGATTTCAACCATAGTTTGATGCCTTATCACAAAGGAAGACCAATCCTCTTGTGAAAATCATTAACTGATTCAGAAAACCAGAATTCCATTCTGCAAGATGCTAGGAAGGTCACAGATACAATATCTTTGGTGAAAGCTGAACTCAATCATTCTTATACAACCCAGGTATGAAAGCTTCTGAGTTTAGAGCTGCCAAAAGGTGGGATTGTGGGGGAGGAGAGGAAAATTATGACAACAGAGTAGTGAAGATTTGTTCTCTTCTTTTGGCATCTTGTTTAGAAGTACAGTGTAACTGTGTCAGCAAAAGAGCATGAGAACTGTTTCAACTGGAAGCTTTGCTTTTACACCATAAGGGTAACAGTATACTGAGAAATGATAAGCCCTGGGGGAACTCCCTTTACGTTGATGGTGGTGAGGCACTTCAGAAACAGCAAACACCCATCTGAATTTTCTATAGTTTAGTTTTTCAACGTTTCTTATCCATGCTAGAGTATATTGCTCATTTGACAAAGATGAGAGGTAGAGATTACTTGACCTAGGATGTGCTCAGGCATCAGCATTGTTTTGACAACTCTGCAAAAGATGTTACAGCACATAAAAGCTTTAAGATATATTGGCAACTGAAGAGAAAAGATGCTATGACCTGTCAGCAAGACGATGGCTCCTAACTCATTGTACTAGCTCAACATTCATATAGTTCAACAACTGACAGTTGAAGCCTTTTGTTGATTTTTATAAAAGATGTTGCAATTCTTCCTTGTACTTTCCAGATTCATCTGTTACTGATTTCCAAAGTACCATAAAGCTTGCAGTATGCTTCTGTGCCTTCTATGTTCTTCTATACATATCTCTATAGGAAGACTACACTTGTATAAAGAAGTAAATAATAAATAAATATGAATGAAGAATCCAAAATTAAATAATTAAATTCTTCAGGTAATATTCTTCACAGGAAACTTTGAGATTCTAAGAAATTAATAGTAAAGAGCTGTCTTCACAGACTTTCCAACGTTTGAAATTCCCTTTTAAAGAAATTCAGGATATTGCGTGCAAATCAATTTAGAACTTCATGAAACACTAACTCACTGACTTTCTGGACTGTAAATGTTTGTGCACGCAGAAAAGACTTGCCTTATTTCTGCACTTCCGCAGAAACATGCTGCTTCTTTTCATGAAGTGATCTCAATGGTTTTTTCTTTTATGAAGTATTAGGGCATGAAATACTTTCTATCTGGCAAAGAATTTCCCATCTGGGTCAGGTGTCTCAGGACAGTATGGCCGCAGGTCCAGCCCCCCTGCCAAAAGTGGGAAAGAGTTTCCCTGTGCCTAAAAATGAAAAGCAGATGGAAGCAAAATGTTACTCCATTAGATATTTTAATATGCCCTCTGTGATTATGTGTTGTGCGATTCATCCTGTTGAATAAATTTTATTCCAGCATAAGGCTCTGAATGGTGGAATTGAAATTTCTGCAACAGAAAAGAAGCAATGATGAGTACAGCCAGTTCCAGACTTGCTTACCTACACATTTCCAGAAATCTGTTTTTCAAATAGTTGTACAATAGGTTCAAATAGCCTCATAGTTGTACATGTACAAAACAAATACAAGATGATAATAATGTCTTCAGTATTAACTCTGGAATGACTTCTGCAAAAATATTTCATCAAATCTCCAATTTTTTAGTAGGTCTTTATATAATTCTAATAATTTTCTTTTTGCAGGCTGAGATAGAAATAAATATTTATTAAATAATTAAATTATTTATCTAATAACATTATAATATATAATATATTATATAACAATATATTATAATGTAATATATAAATAATATATTATAATATAGCAAACATATATAATTATATGTTATAAATTATTTATTATAAATATTTATTACTGCATTACAGAGCTCCAATTGAGTAACAGTACTGCAATTGCAGAGCTTACATCTTCATACAAGTGCACCCACATACCCTACTTGCTTCCTGTGTTACAATTTGCAGGCATTATATCAATTTACACATACAAGACTACTTTTTATATTCAATAAGATGATAATAAAAAATAAAATTCCAGACCAGTGAAATGGAAGACACAAATAATCTACAGTTCTGAATACTGTATTATTTTCTTCAAAGCTATGATTTATGAAGCTGACAAAGACTCCTGTCTTCTTTTTAGGTATATTTTTATTGTTCTGTCCTTTCTAGACTTTTGTCTAAGCTTTCTTTCAAGTGCAAAAATTTAAGATAAAAATACTGGAATTCAAACAGTTTTTGTGCTGTTGTGTTGTTTTGTTTAGGTTTTTTTCTGGAACAAATAAAAAAAGTAAATCTCCTGTGTATGTTTTAGGCAGGTAGAAAACTTTCTAAAGAAAAGGTTATTTATTAGAATATACCTAATTATCGAAATATTGAATTTCATAGGAGCTTTTCAACTAGAGAAGCTTTTTCTGTAGGATACAATTTCTCCTTAAAAGAATTGATTAGGCCAGCAATGCAGTGTTAGGGATCATCTGTAATATGACACAGGGTCAAGAATCTATTTAATGCTCAAGCTACAATTTCATACTTTATCTCACCACCTATTCTGGCATAGGATTTCATTCATTTCCTCCTACTTGTTGCAGTGTCTGGCAATAATAAAATACGCTTCAAAGCAGAGATTTCAATTTGACCTCTCCAAGACTGCGTAAATGAGACTTTGGTTTACTTACTTTCCTTCCAACATCAGCTTTCAACAAGAGCAGTAAATTTTTGAAATTCTAAAAATTTTGCACTTAGTTACTGAATATTTTTTTCACCTTTTATGTAATCAGATGTAATTATTTAAACAATCCTAATATTCTCCGTGTCTCTATTTTCAGTGCTATGTAGCTCTGTCAAAAAATTTATGAATAAGTTCTGAGGTTCTTGAAATGAGTTCAAACATTAGGGAAACTAAAGTATCCTCCTTTAATCTCAGCTGCTTCTATTTAAAAATGTTGATCTGAAAATTTTGCAAAAACCTTGTAAGAAATAGAGTAAACCTAAAAAAAAAAACCTCCTTGCTGTTTATGCCCTTAAGGCTTCAAAGTTGTTTTCTGCAGTATTTTTTCATTCTCTTCCCCACTTTTTTTTTATAAAAAATGCAATAACACTACTTTTCCACATTAAAATAGATCAACCTTTAGACATGAAACTATTGCGTAAAGTCACAGAATCATAAAGTCAAAAAATGGTGATGCTGAAAGGGACATCTGAAGGTCATCCAGTCCAACTTCTCTGCTAAAGCAGGGCAATGTAGAGCTGACTGCCCAGGACCATGTTCAGACAGCTTTTGAATACCTCAAAGGAGGGAAACCCCACGATCTCCCTGGTTAACATATGTCAGTGCTCGGTCTGATTCTCACAGATTCTCACTGTGTTTAGATTCTAATGTTCAGAGGGAACCTCCAGTATTTTGTTTTCTGCCCAGTGCCTCTGCTGCTGTCACTAAATACCACTGAGAAGAGCCTGGCTCCACTTTCTTTGCAAACTCCCACCAGGAGAGAGACAAGTCCCACCACCCCCTCCACCCTGCCCGTCTTCTCTTCTGTAGGCTGAACAGTCCTAGCTTTATCTTTCATCATATGAGAGAGTGCCTGTCACTTAATCATCTTAGTGGCTGTATTCTCTCTTGTATGCCTATGTCTGCCTTGTATTGAGGAGCCCAGAACTGGACACTATATTCCTCACCTGTGCTGAGAAAATGGAAAGGATCACCTCACGCAACCCAATGACAATACTTTGCCTTATGTAGCCCAGGATACCATTATCTTCTTGGCTGCAGCAGTACTTTGCTTGATCATGTTCAACATGGTGTCCACCGGGACCTCCAGGTCTTTTTCTGATGGTCTGCTTTCCAGACAACTGGCCCCCAGCATATATTGGTGTAGAATATTTTTCCTCACTAGGGGCAGGACTTTTGCCCTCCTCAAAATTCATGCAGTCTGGGTTTAGGGAAAGTTATACAAACAGTGGCAAATCAAAGAGCTTGTCCTGAATCCTCCAAAACTCCAGCTGAGAAACAGATCATAAATTGTGTCTATGCACATAAAATCTGCCTGGACAGATGGGAAAACAAGGGACAAGAGCCTGAAAGAAATATACACCAAAAAGAAGAAGTGGACCTGGAAAGAGGGGATCTAGAAAGAAAGCGGTGAAGCTACTGGCTGGAGAAAAGATCCTGAAAGCTGAGGAGGGGTGTGAAGTTGGGGATGACACATTTAGATGAATAGAGGGTGAAGCCAAGGGATTTTGGCTGGTAGCACCCAAGACTGGTAACTGCAAGGAGTGGAACAGTACAATCCACACAACTTTGTGACCAGCCTTTCTTGGCCAGCAGAGACCTCCCTGCTAGGATGAGAGGCTGAGACCTATCAATCATAATGCTGAGGGGAACAAGCAAGGGAGTATGAGTGAAAATCTAGTAGGGTAATAACTCTAATCCCTTTGCTTCTTTAATAAACCCCAATATCCAGGTTCACTGTGGGTTATTGCATTCTAACTCTATTAAAAAAAAAAACAAAAATTATTAGAGGGACTTCAGAAGGTGACCAGAGATGATCTTCAGAAGTACTGAAGAATTTGGTTACATCTTTTCAGGTCAATCAATAAGTAAATCAACCAGTAAAAAAAAAATTCCCAAAAAATGTTCTTTCAAAGGGTAATTGAGAGCAAATATGTTTCAGTTTGCTACAACTTTGATATTAAAATAAAATTATATGTTATTAAGAAATTATAAATATTTTCTTACTTAAAAATTGTCACATATTTTTGAACTTAATTTTTTATGCAAAAGTGAATAAAGTAAAAAAACTGATAAAAGAGTTTAAATTATCCTTAATAAATTGTATGCCATTAAAGATCACAAAATAATCATTTGATCAATGATAATATAAAAATTTGTGTTTATTTCCCTATCTCTTATGTATTACTCATTCCAGGATATGACTCTTTCATAAAGCAGGAGATTTGTTTAAGAAATAATGGCCAATGTAATTCAAATGTATTTATGATCACTGATAACAGTAACCCAATGTGTAAAAATTGTAGCACCATGTTACAGCTGACATTTGTCCCTGACAGACTTACGGCAGGGTAGCTGCTGTCAACCTTCCTAAGAGAGCTCTAGAAAAATAATCCTATCAGTGCTATTATGCAAATAAGTTATAATTCCAGATGAGATCGTAGAATCACAGAATCTTTTAAGATGGAAAAAACCTTTAAGATCATCAAGTCCAACCATTAACCCAGCACTGCCAAGTCTACCCTGAATGTTTTTAAATACCTCCAGGGATGATGACTCAGTCACTTCTCTGGGCTACCGGTTACAGGGCTTGGCAACCCCTTCAGTGGAAATATTTTTCCTAATATCAAATCTAAACCTTGAGGTCACTTCCTCTCAGAGGTCCTAGAAGAATTTACCAGGTAAACTTTCTTAGCATTTTGCATACAAAGAGCAGAAAATAGGTTCTTCATAGTGATGTGGTGTAACTTGAAGAGCATTTAGGCATTCTGATAAGAGGTCCTCAAAACCACATCTAACTGTTCAACATGACATAATAGCTAGTGCCACTCTACATTTCTCCTTTTTCAGCAAAGAAATGTAATCTGGCAGGCTGTATTCTGTATTTGGAAAGACTACAACTAAATAGTTCAACATCTTCCTGATAGATCTGTTCCATAGGAAAAAAAATCACACAACCTTTTATATTCAGTAAATGGTATCTGTTTTTCAATTATCATATATCTGTTAATCATATTTCTTATTCTGTCTTATAGTACATCAGTTATTGGTTTCAAAACCTGTATTAGTATCATATCCAATCTTACTATTTAAACTTCAATAATTTCCAGTCTGATAGTCCTTCCTGAAGCACAATCTAAAATGACTTTATATACATTATCTCTAATCTTCCCTCCCTCAATCATTTACTTCTCTCTTCATAAGAAACACTAAAAAATTTTCCTGCACTCAGTTAAATGTATACTATCATCTCTAGCTGCACTATATGGTTCATAGAAACTGACAGAATTTTTGTTTTCAAGTTTTACCATTTTTTTTCTTTTTACATAAGTATCCGAAAATCTTTTCAAGAAATTGATTAGAAGTAAATGATTGTAGTAAAATACTTCAGTTATTGAAAGCTGTTTCTGTATAAAACCTTATAGTTCTGAGATTAAAATTTTACATTTAATAGAGCTATCTTTATATCACAGTTTGACAGTACATTTCTGAATGAAGTGTCTGCATTTAAAACATGCTGATTTCATAGTCCCAGAGAACAAAATCTCCCACATCAACAGGAAACTCAAAGTTTTCCATACTGCTCTGTCAAGACTGTAATCACTTCATTTTTCAGAGCCTGCCACTAAAGATGCCAATTTTACTCTTATATGGCAAAAGGCAATCAAGCATGAGGAATCTCATGCTGTAAACTGACACTGATAAGCAGGGCATCTGTTTTGAAGTTGAAAGATAAAATATTTCCATTTGAATTGGTCACACAGACCAAATCTCACCTAAGCCACACATACACAGAGATATTACCTTCTAGCAGAGCAAACTTATCTATGGAATGTGAAATTCATTAGCTTTCATTACAATATTAATTACAACAATTTATTACTACAAAGCATATCCCACCTGAATGGTTGGGTATGCTGTAATAGGATATGCAGACCACAGAACTCCATAAAACCCTTGGATTAGTGCTCAAATAAATCCAATCATGCTTCTCCAGGCTGTAACCTCCATAATGCCATTACGGGGACATTTCTTACAATATGTGTTAACTGCAGAAATACTGCTACACATGTGCTTGCTCTGCCATTTGTATTAGACCTGCTTCTGAAGTTGCATGCTACAGAAGGCCTTGTAGGGTGACTTGAGCAAATTTCACTCACAGTAAGAGAGATACTGTAATGAAAAAATTGAGGGAATGACGTCAAGGTCTAAAAGGCTGTCTGTGCAGATGCTTATATCAGTTTCAGATACCCAGAAACATCTTGGTTTTCTAAAGAAATTGGGTGCACTCTTCCCTTACAGTTCTAGCTTCTTTTGGTAGAAAACCCAGGCATGCAGAAAGAAACCCAAACAGGCAAACAAAAAACCAAAACGAAAATTAGTGTTCCATTTCCCCAGTCTGTGTTGTGGTGTTATACCCTGGTACAGAAGCTCCAAGCTCTTACTGAGTGTACACTTTAATTTTAGACTTCAAGAGATTTTGCCTACACAAACTCTTGCAAAGTCCTTGATTCTTTAATACCTTGAGTTCATGTCCATAGGAAAGACTACACACTTGTCTCTAAGAGATTTCTTTTAATTTGGTGAGAAAATAGGCGTGTTGGCAAAAAGGGTTTTACAGAGACAACTTGCAAACCAAGGAAAAGCATTTCACTATAACACCTAGTACAAAGAACCCAATTCACAAAAGCATTCATCAGATTATTAGGACTGGCAAGTATTGCTATGGAGTAGGGAACCTTTGTTACACCCAGCAAACACAAACTCCATACAACTTAAGTGAAATACTGAAAAGTGAAATACAGAAAATAGGTTTTTAAGTTGCCCACAAGAGTAAAGAAAGAGAGATTAGGAGATGAAAGGATAAAGAGAGGAGAGAAAAATAGTTACCACATAGAAGGTCACACATTGACAGGTCAGGAGGGCAGAGGCCAAGGCAAAATGCAGACCTCATATGAGCTTGTTTATAGATTTTGGCTACTGTGGCCACTCCCTCTGGGCAAGACCTAGGGTTCACTGACCACTTACTGTCCCCCTAGCTCAAGTGAGGGATGTCACAGCCAACCAGAGGCTCTGGGGGAGTGGTGTGGGCCAGCCTGGCCACATGGCTTTCCCTATCATGTGCTTTTGGCCATCTCGGCTGCAGGTCTAGGCCTAGCCCTTCTCCTCCCACACACACATAGACACCCACGGGGTGGTTCCAACCCAATAATTACTGATCTAGTGTCTAACAGGTAGAAAGAAAAACACTGCAGGGTCTATTGTACAGCACATCTCTCCCATAAAGCAGTCTTGCTCCACTTGTCTCCTTGCTTGTTGCCTTTTCCCTCTGTAGATTTGGAGACCTTTACGATGTTAGCAACACTCCCAAAAAAGTGACCTGGTTGGATAAATTTGGTCAAAAGCTTTTTCAGTTTTGTAAGACACAGTTATACAGTTATCCACAGTTAGTCAAAATGAAATTTGTTTTGTGTAGGCAAGCATTCACCCCTATACAAGAGGTCAGCCCAAGTAAATCCAAGTGATGTCTTAAGTATTAGAAAACCTAGATGAATCATTCTAAGCAATGAAAAAAACATGAATTTAGCTTTGCCAAGAAGAGGTTGTTCTTATTACTAGCACAGCACTGACATTGGCTCCAGATTGTTTTTTTCTTCCTGTTTACCTAAAAATTCTGCCTTTCAGCCAAACAGTTGCTTTGATTTATTGATGCACTACAAGAAAAAAACATTGGGCAAATGATAAACATAAAGGACTGTGTCAGAATGCAGTTATAAAACCACTTTTGAGTTTCATGATTTTCATGATCTGATATTTGAACTAATTTGTCACATATTGAAGAAACAGAGTAAAATGACACTTGCAATAATAAATTAAATTTGTCAGTGTTAGTGAACTTCAGTTAAGGCTGTCTTGTACTAAGTCTTTATTATGCCTGATATTCCAGCTGCAAGCAAACAAATGAGTTTAAAAAAAGAATGCTTTTTCTTCCTTTCTCCTTAATTTATTCCTGTCTGACCACTCAAAGAATATACAGAATATAGGGCATATACTGATAAAGCTTGAATTTTTCCCTTTGGCTATTCATGCACTTCTAAGACATGAGTGTTCCTTTTTATAGAGTTTAACATTTCTTGTATTTAAATTCATATTGCTTCTAACCTTTCCCCCCTTTTCTCTTTCTCTATAAATTGCAGCTCTTCAGGTCTTCTGCATAGTGTGACTCATCACCAGTGAGAGTAAGAGATTCTTGGCTTCTATGGAAATCACCTCTTACCTATCTACACACTCTCTTCAGAATTTTATCAAATGAAAAAAGAGGAAAATGATATTCCAGTGAACTACAGGAGATATATAACTCTTTTAATAGGATTTATTTATGATCAGATGAGTGTATTAGTAACAATTAAAAATAATTCTAATGCAGTTCTAATGAAGCAATTAAAACTTATTTTTATAGATAAAAGTAAACAAATGGAGAGCTGTTTGAAAGTGCCATGGGTATACATGGCAAAGTTTTGTGAGCTGAAGGAATGGCTTCTGTGAGAGGCTGCTGGAAGCCTCCCTTATGTGCCACAGAGCAAATGCCAGTTGACTCCAAGACAGACCTGCTGTTGGCCAGGAATGAACCCATCAGCAGTGGTGGTAGCACCTCTGGGATAACATATCTGGAGCCAGAAAAAGGAGTGAGACTGTGTGAGAGAAACAGCTCAGCAGACACCAAGGTCAGTGAGGAAGGAGGGGGAAGAGGTGCTCCAGGTGCCAGAACAGAGATTCCACTGCAGCCTGCCATGCAGACAGTGGTGATCCAGGCTGTGTCCCTGCAGCCCATGGAGGACCCCACACCACAGCAAAGGAGGTTGTGAACCCACGGAAAACCTCCTCTGGAGCAGGCTTCTGGCAGGACCTGTGGCCCTGTGGAGAGAGAAGCCCACCCTGAAGCAAATTTGTTGGCAGGACTTGTGACCCTTGTGGGGTCTCACGCTGAGGCAGTTCATAGAGAAACGTATTTGGAATGAGTCAGGTTGGAAAAGTCCATGGAGGACTGTCTCCCATGGGTGGGACACCAGGCAGAACAAGGGAACAGAGGAAGAATATGAATACAATTTGTTTGAAGACAGGTAACGAAACTTTCTTCAGATGAAAAGGATCCATCCAGTTGCTACAGGTGGTTTTCTTCAGAAGGGGTAAAGCTTCTAACAGGAAGAAAACTAAAGTAGTATAGTACATACTGTTTCTCTGATACAGTGTGAATTAAGCACTAGATAGAAATATCTCCTTGTTTCTTTAAGCGTTTTAGTGTATGTCCAGGGAATACTGAGGGTTTTTTCCTCTCCTAAGAGTATCTTTTACCTCTATTTCACTGCTGTCCTAGTCTTTCAGTCACGCTTGGCCAAATTTAATCTAGTATAAAATGGAAAGTTTTAAAACTTTTATATTTATATTGACTGAAAAGGAAAAGCTTTAAAGAAAATAAACTGGGGTTATTAAACTCAGTGTATTTTAGTGCGAGCAGCATACTGAGAAATTATTTAAACAGAAAAGACATATCTTACAGAGGTGGCCCAATAATTAAAACATATTAATTTTGCTAATGTAAAATAAAAGTAGATCTTAAGGTATTGATGGCTAATAGTAAATGTATTTCATAGAGTCATAGAATCGTAGAATCATCAAGGTTGGAAGAGACCTTTAAGATTATCTACTCCAACCCAGCACTACTACTGTAATCACTAAACTATATCACCCAGTGACAGATTCAGATAACTCTTGAACACCTCCTGGAATAGTGACTCCACCACCTCCCTGGGCAACCTATTCCGATGCCTGCCCACCTTAACAGTGATTTTTTTTTTTTTTTTTAAATATCTAATCTGAATCTCCCCTGTCTCAGTTTAAGGCCGTTTCCTCTGGTCCTCTCACTGAGTCACAGCAGAAGAGACCAGCCCTGAACCTCCTTTCAGGTCCCCCCTGCATCTCCTCTTCTCTAGACCAAAGAAACACAGTTCCCTCAGCCATTCCTCATGAGACATGCCTTCTAGACCCTTCACAAGCCTTGTTACTCTTCTCTGGACACACTCCAGCACCTCAATGTCCTTTTTAAATTGAGGGGCCTAGAACTGAATGCAATACCCAAGGTACAGCCTCACTAATGCTGAGTACAGGGGGATGATCACTTCCCCAGTTCTGCTGACCACACTGTTCCTGATACAGGCAAGATGCCATTGGCCTTCTTGGCCACCTGGGTACACTGTTGGCTCATATTCAGGCTTCATATTCCATTACATTGTGCTTATTATGCATTGGGCACACAACTTTGAGGACATATGCAAAACAGTTGGCTACAATATTATTTTCCATATTTTCCCATTTCATTTGGTATATAACAGGTTATACAGTTCATCTCAGTTTGCATGCAAAGGCTGAAAGTTGAAACATTCTAGTGAAACTTTTGACATCTACTCAAAGTTTCAAGATACGGTGTGAGAATGAATTATGAATGTGCGTGAGGTGGGGGAGTAAGGGAGAGAATTATGGAGACTTGCCATCCTATACTATTTAGCAATGTAATGGTCCAGAATACATTTAAATTCCTGTCACTTCCACATCCTATATAGGGCACTCCAAGCCAGTAGTCAAATTTGGCTGCAGTATTTTCAAAAAAGTCTGATGCTTGACTAACAATTCCAATTTGAACCAAACATTATCTCCCAACAGAATGATGTATATTTAATGTTTGTACTGTTCAAGCAGTATTTTAGCTTACCTGCTTGTTGTTAAACCAAGCATGATCTAAATTCCTTCCCAAAATGGGTATGAGATATGAAAACTGAAACTAAGAGTGAAACTTTTGACAAGTTTTGCCTATAATTTTTTTTAAATTCTAGGTTTGAAATTATATTATTTATTTCTTTTAATATAGTCTAATATTTCTTATGTATAAAATCTAATAGAGATCTAGAGCTCTATTTCTGATTTTATATTTTTCATATATTTGAAATGCCAAGAAACCCCACTAGGATTATAGAAACTTACCAGGTTTAACACATTGGAAGTGAAAGTAGTGTTCATCCAAGATAGAAACATGCACATGGACATCTTTCTAAATGCACATTTAATGAATAAATCAAACTGCATTTTATCATGAAATCCTCATATAGTGGAAATGAATTCTCTATTTTTCTTTAATTGTTCCAGAATTTCTAGAAACATAATGACTTAATGACAGTTTGGTATAATTTTCTTAGTTATTTTATTGAGAAAGCTGGAAGGAAACTCCAAATTATTAAAAAGTCAGGTATTAGCCACTGATACTGTATAATAACTTGCTGTAGTGCTAGAATACTGTCATATAGTAGAATATGTTTGCTTTCCCATAACTTAGAATCTGCAACTGAAGTAAAAGAGAGTTTCTACCCGTAAGACCTCACCCCAGACTGCAAGCTACGAGCTCACAAAGCATCAAAAAATCTACACGCTGGATATAATAAAAAAGCCTTCAGTTCCTTTAACACCTTAAGAGAGAGCACATAGGAGAAAAGATGCACACATTTTCTCAGGAGGTACTTTTACTAGTAAACTTTACAAAATAAGAGAATTTGGCAAAAGTTTAAAGGGTACAATACAACCAAAATAAAGCATTCCACAAAGCATTGACTTAGCCCATGCTAACCCATACAAATCAGCAAAATCCAATCCATCTGGTCCTGTTACCCAAAATGTTAAGAAAGGAGATTAAGAGGAGAGAAAAAAGCAAAGAAAGGGAGAGAAAAAGAGAGAATTATAACTGCCATCCATAGTCCCGTGCAAGTCCAGCCTCCATATGTCCAGGTAGCCGGGCTTAAACAAGCATGAAGAGCACAGGTCGTTGCTTTTATTTGCTCTGCCCCTCCTGTGGCCTCATGCCCTGCCCCCAGGTGGGACTTCCCATGTTCCAGCCAGTCCTGGGCTGGGTCAGGGGCTCTGGGGTGTGGTGTGGGCAGTGCTCCTGGGCTGTTTTTGACTGACAACTCCTCCAGGGGTGCCCAATGAGGCTTGCAAGTACTGGGGTATGGGATAGGGCATTACCTCACCTTCCTGAAATTCAACCTGTCCCTTCCTCCCCCATGACCCCACACACACTTGATTTAGTCCAAGCCAATAATTGATATAATAATCCAGTGTCTCACACTACTGTAGGGTTCCTCAGGATTGGTACTCAGTCAATTATAGAGATTTTTTTTTTTTCTCTTGAAATCTTTTGGCAAAATGGCCATGTTTGGCATACCTGAACATTTCTGTACCTGATTATCAACTGTCTTTCATGTGTATGAGTCACATATGAGTCCACTGAAGGACTCAGGAAATTCAATATTTAAAATTATATTTAAATATTATATTAGAAAATGTATGTAGAAAAGTAGTTGATAAATGGTTCAGATGGTCATAAGATATTGAAAGTCATGCTGGTTCAAGGCATTTTTTCAGAGTTGGTTGATCTAATTTCATTTGCTTTTCTGGTGTTGCTGTATTTAGCATTTTGGTTTAGTTTATTTCAAATCTTTACAGCTTTTTTTTCCCCCCCTGAAAACTCTGTCAGAATTTAATATATTCTTGTGAGAATTTAAGCTTTCTATTTTAAAGCCAGTACATTTCTAGTTTCTTCAGGCAAACTTGAAAAATAAGCATTAGTGCACCTAGCAGTTTAAAACATAATGTGTAAATAAAAGAAACCTCTCACATACATGATTTTTTGTTTATTCTACTAATATTTTTTCAATATTAGGGTCTCATAAAGCTGTAGATGTTTCTCTTCTTCCACTGGTACAAATACAGTGATAAACCTACTTCTGAGAATTGAAATTGGAAACTTGCATGCATCTCTCACAGGGTCTCATTTCTTTCTGGCTTGAAAAAGGTTCTTTTTGAAACCAATACAACAAATTATTTATAGAATCCTTGATATAATATTATTCCTTCTTCTCTATATCAATCAGATAGAGCTACGTTCTTTCAGAAGGAAGGTGAAAGTGTTTCTTGTTTTTTAATGCAATAGAGACCAGTACCCAAAAACGCAAAAAATGTTCCCTCTTTCTATTCTTCTATTCACTACACTGTGAAACAAACAAACAAACAAACTTTTTACTAGAGATATTTCAAGTAGGTAACACTTGTCTAGAGTTATTGAACTATCCAGTTCAATATCACTCAGAAATGGAAAATTACAGTCCTACAACAAAATCATAAAGCAAAATTGTGATTTAATACAATGTTTGAGCTAGGACAGTTTTAAGTGAGTTTCATTGTTTGTTTTTCTGTTTTAGTTGTGGAGGTTTTTTTGTTTGTTTTAAAAATTTATGTCCACAGCTTATTACAAAGGAGTATCCCTGTCTGATGGGCTTTGCAATAGTACATTATGTGGTATATGAACAAGAATCCTTATTCAACAAAATATTTAAATCTTCTTTTCAGTTCAGTACCTGGAAATTACTGCTGTCAGCCAGAGAGCAGAACAAAAGATAGAAGACCTTCTTTTCGACAAAGGAAGAGGAAGATATTCTTTCTTTTTGACTAAGGAAGATATTCCACCTTTAGCTATGTTCCACATTTTACCCTCAGATTCAAGCTGTCTGTGTGAGAAAGGGCTTTTCCTTCTAGTGTATTCTTGCTTTCATTGCCTGTTAAACTAAAGGTCTATGAGACATAAACACAAAGAAGTTGGCAAAGAAGCTATGAATGGTTATTGTTTTGAATGGGAGGTTATATTCTTCTTTAGGAGTATTGTAATTTCTGGAAGTTAATAATTTTCCTTTCTACTGCAGAAATAGAATGATAAAATTAAAGTGGTATGATAGGAGGGAGTATGTAGGAAATCTTATCATATATGTGTACTAAACACTGGAGCCATGGTAACTAAGCCTCTTAGCCTAATCCTTCCTTAAAAAGCGATATTCTCTGATTCTCCAAAGCTACTGCTGCTCAGTAGAAAAGGGGATGCTAAATATAAAAATACATAGCTTTGTTTGTGTGTTGAGGATGGTTCTTAAAATCAAATCTACTCAGCAATGCTCCCTTCCCTGCCCCCTTGTTTATTTATTTATTTATTTACCAGGGGACTCAGCAATAATTATTTTATTAGTTTCAGTAGAAGTGATTACACGCACAATTAAATACTAGCCCTCAGATATCTAAAGACGTTTTTCTTGATTTGAGAAGGGTTTCTATACTTTTAATTATGTTTACACTCTACTCTCAGAGCAGAACAACAAAAAATTTCATTTCTGAAGAGAACTGTTGAAGAATTTACACAATTAAACCCAATAAAAATGAAGATAAATCACCATCTTTTTGTTACAGTTTTTTTCTTCAGGTTTCTTTTCAATATTAAGTTTAACGACCTAATGCTTCATAGTTACAAAATTTTATGTTGAACTTCTCATCTTTCATACAACATGCACCAGAAAAATGGCAGATATAACAGAAACACAGAAATAAATGCTGTACTCACATCAGGATAATTACCAGTTTAACTATGCATTCAATCAATGTAATAATAATTATATTATCTTTGTCTTTTCTTGATAGAACAAAAACTTCTTTATTGGAAGATATTTTGGCTTTTTTCTCTTACTGTCTTTGGCTGCAAAATCCTGTTTCTTTAGTAGTAGGACACAAATTAATGGTCTTACTGTCTGTATATATGGTGATATATGGTGATAATACCATATGGCTGCTTTTGAAACATATTTAGTAAAAACATCACATAAAGTAATTCGACTTCAATTCGACCCTACATAAAATAGGTTATTATGTCCTTGGTTAGTCAGTAATTTGTTTCCTACTGTCATATCAGTAATTTTCAGATGAATGTTGGATTATTTCTTTCACAGACTTTACTGGTGACAAATTCCTTTTCTGATGCAAGTACACGAAATTTTGGAAAATATGCTTATATCACTTATGAGTTTCCTATACATAAGGAGAATAGATTTGATTATTACTTTTTTCTAGATTCAAATACAACTATAGCAGTAATTCTCATTAGTTAAAAGTTAAACTGTCATGTGAGAAATGGTATATCTAGTTGTGAGAACTTGCTTAGGGATAAGAAATGAATCAGACATTTTAGGCCGAATTTTCCCACAGTGTTATTTATTTTTTGTTGTTTGTCAGATGGAAAAAGAGAGCAGGAACTCTGTCTTTTTCATCTATATTTTAATCACTGAAAGTGATTTCTATAAATCATATTGTGCTATTTTTAGAACTAGCTTGTCTTGAATTCTCATGAATGTTTCCTTTTTCTCTCACTTCTCTTTTCATTATTTATTTATATATTTATTTATTTTAAATTTGCTTGAGGTGCTAGGATTCCCTGGACTGCATTTGCTGTCATTTTGGAATGTGTTTATTAGTGGGCAGCTGTGATACTTTATTTTGAGAATTCATTTTCACTTTTCATTCTTTCATGGGACATAAGAAATATTAATTTTTATATAACTTGGCTGTGTATATAGGCCAAGATTTTCTTTTTCTTTATTCAAATTTGTTTTTCTTTTTGGCAATTTGATTTGACCTGTGGCTAAAACATGTTTTCCTCCTTAGTTGTCAGCTGTGTTTTTGTTATTTCTTCTTCTGCATTAGCCTGACCTTACAGACTATTCCACTTACTTTTCCCCTCACACATGAAAACTAATATCATTATTTGTTCTTCAAAGCGTTTTACACTGATAGAGTGGAGATTTAGCCATTAACATAGAAAAAAGAAAGGGAAATGATTAATATTTCCCCAATTCCGTGAATATGCAAGCTTATAGAATTCATTTTGCAGAACTAAGCTTGAATGATCCTAGCACATGATCTTCTATATGTTTCAAGTAAAACTAACATGTCAGAAGATTATTTAAGCTTTTTGAATTTACCTTTTAAGTAGAGCTATCATATATATCTGCTCAGTAGTAACAATTCTGTTACTACTCTAAGTCATATGAGGAAAATCTTACAATATGAAATATTTAATGAAAAACATATTATTTGAAATTTCAGGAAAAGGTCTGTTTTGAAAGAAAGAAGATACTTTATTTTCCTTCGATATGTACTCATTTTAAAGTGACATCAGAGAAGTAAAAGATTCTTGTTCAGAAGAATATAAAGTCGGATCTTACCTTCCACTTGTCACTGGTTTTAAATTAGGAAGACTGCACTACCAGTAGATTTTCTGCATTTTCTTCTATGAATAGTAATAACCCAGTGGACCTAATTCTGTCCTTATGTATACCACCGCAACTTTTTGTATGTAAAAGCATATAAATCAAAAGGACAAGCTACATTCAACCCCAATTTGGAACACAACCAAATACAGAGATGAAAAATAACTTGTTCAAAACTCCACACTGTACTTGATATCTAAATAGACAGACTAAAATAATTTAGTGTACTATTTCCCAAATTAAGAAAGTACCACAAGTAATAAAGTCTCATGGAGAGAATGACCCACTAGGATGTCCAAGCACTATAGAAAATACCCAAAAGTGATAACTAAAATTAGGTATTATTACTTACATATTCTAATTTTGAATTCCTTCCATAAGATGTCTTTTATTATGAAGGATGAAGACAGAAAACTTAAAACTTTATATATGCAAGTAGTGAAAGGAATAAGTATGCACAAATTAGGAAACTAATTGTACAAGTTTCTACTTGTAGTTCTTCAAATCATTCCAGAGATGGAGTAATATATAACAAGCTAAGCCTTTGAAGCAGCTTATTATTTTCTTTCTCAGATTCCAGTTTAAAGGTACTAGGATGCCCATGGACTTCAGACGTTTTAAGGAAAACTAAATAACAACTCAGAACAAAACAAAAACTAACAACTTCAACTAATTTATCAGTAAAGTATAAGACCACCTGAAATCCTCCTCTTGATAAATTTATCTTTCAAGTCTATGAATCTCATTGACTTACCAGAGTCATAATAATCACTGAAAGCTGGTATTTAAAGATTGTGTTTCTAGATCCAGCTCACTAGAAGTTTGAGATCTCATGGAATATTATTTGTTTATTTTCATGTACACTGTGGTTTTTGTAAATGTACACTGTGGTTTTTGTAAATGTACACATTTCGCACATTCTGGCTGAAAAGGAAAGGTTGAGCTGTGGAGGCAGAGGTTACCTCTTGGACTGATCTTGGCTGTAGCACTCAGGTTGGGGTAAAACCTTCTCAGGGTGCAAAAGGGAGTTTTGCTCTTGTAGCTTCTCTCTTGTAGCAATTACCATGGTCATCAGGGTGAGGAAGAGTCAGCAAGCATTAATACTGCAGCATGGGAAGAGACAGGAACCATACTTTCTACAGATTCAGGAGTGGCTATATGTGTAAGTTGCACCTAGGAAAAAAAACTGCTTTTGTGACCTGAGATTAAGGCTGGGGGAACCCATCCCAGGATGACAAAGTGACACTCATCTTGCCAACTTCATAGAGTCTGCTGTTAAATACAAGTTTTTATCTGTTTATTATATATTGCAGTAGTTAATTTTTAATCTTCAGACTCATGCCTTTATTACTAGAGATTTTTTTTATCAATACAATTTATCAATCAGACTTGTAATAAATATTTCCTTATTTTTTTGTTATACACTTAAATGGAAAAAAAATCTGAGATACAACCAGTCTTTCACGCAGCCACTGAAATTAAATAAATATAGTAATCTTGCAACATGATGTAAAGTATAGTTTAGTTTTTGGGGGCACAGAGGGGGTTGGTATTTTTTTAAGTAAAAAACTAATACCTCGTTAAAAATGTATAAGAATATGTCAATAGTCAGAGATCAGAAGTGAGGTATGTTGTTAGCTAAGCTGATAGGAAAACCCGGCTGCATTTCAGGAATTTCCACCTGAATATGAGGAAGAATTTCTTTACTGTGCGGGTGACTGCTTTGGAAGTGATTGCCCAGAAAGGTTGTGGGTATATATCTCTCTCTCTGGAGATATTCAATAACTGTCTAGACAAAATCCTACGTAATGTGCTTTAGGATAGGTTAGACCAGATGACCCATGTGATCTTTTCCAACCTTAACTATTCTGTGAATCTGCAATTTGTTTCTAAAGAAAGGCACATTTTGACCCAAATGCTTTTAATACATTTCAATAAAATTGTTTCATTCTTAGTACAATTTTTTCAAGTTCATGTCAAAGTAAATGAATATGTCTAATTGTTGTTTGTAAAAAAAAAAAAAAAGGTCTATTTTCATTTTAGTCATCTTAGACCCAGAGTCTTACAGGGACAAGAAATTAATGGATATGGAAGTGTCTCACTTGAAGATATACCACTTCAACATCCAGACTAGTCTGTAAAACCATCTGTATCTTTTCTGCATATCTTGTGCCTATTCTGCATGTTAGTCAGGACAGCCATCTGTTCTAATTCTTCATTTTAAGTTAATCAGTTCTCTTTATCAATTTTTTTAATTATCATAAAATTTGTTTCTCAGATCTGTGTTTTCTCACTATAGTAAGAAGCAGAAAAATAAAACATTACATCCCTCCAGGTTTTTCCATTGAGATTTTACATGAAATTCTGTAAATTATTAGAAAGAGACTTAGCATTATTTATATGAGTTCATAATTCTTCCTTCTGTTCAAAGAATGGTCAACTTCAGACCTAATTCTGTGCCATTGATCGAAAAACAGTAGCCAATTAGACCCAACACAATTTAAAAAAAAAAGAGAAAAGTATCCAATAGAACACAGTCAGCTTTTGTGTCCTGTATTGTAAAGACATAGGAGGGTAAAGACATAGGAGATAAAAGTACTCATCAACTTCTTGAATAAATTGGCTGGGTTTTCTCTGGTTGTTTTTTGCTGGGGGGAGTGTGGTGGGGGAGGGTGTTGGTGGGTTTTTTTGCTCATGGAAATCTAACCTTGAATGAGTATCAATATTGTCCAAGAAAATACTTTTTTTATGTTTGAGATATTTTTTAATGGAATGGAGAGAGAACATTCATAAATGGAAATGCTTATTTATGATTGAACAAGATATATTTTGGATGAACATGAAACACAATCTGTTCAGAGACAGGTGAAAAATTACCTCAGGGCAAATAGAGCTGATGCAAATTTTCAGTTTTGATTGATGAAAAGCTCAAGTAATCTTTATCCAGTTCTAAATTGGAAGTCATTTAAGTCTGTTTGCTCTGTCAGTTTTTTGTTTGGCCAGAAAAATAGCTATCAGGAAACAAGCAAAAGTAACAACTACTACAGGTACTCCTGGGCTGCTTGTGTTAAGGCTCATAATCCATGAATACTGAAACATTTTCACCTGAGCAGATTGCTACTTTAATTTCTTCATTGCTTTATTAAAAAACATAATGTCTGTTTTCTGAGCCAAGCATAATCTGTTTGTTTACTTTTAAGTAGGACTAAGCCAACTTTTCCAAGGACATTAAACTTAATTATTGCCATTATAATTAGTGACTGTCCTAGTTAGGACAACTGAGACCAGTTCATCATGGTATGGGTATAACCCAAAACTGTGTATTCTATAGTCTTCCATGCCATTTCCCAGAAACTGTTGTCAATAGACTATTCGCACCCTCTGCCCATAGAGCCTGACTCCTCAGGCTATAAACTAGGTGTTAAGAGGCCTGTGAGATAGGAGGATGCTCTTGTCCTCACACCCTTTGTGGAACTCCCCGCTCTGAGCATCCTCATACCCTTTAATGGAATTCCCTGCTCTGAGGGAAGGATTGACCATTCCTGCCTGAACTGGAGAATATATAAACCTGGAGTTTCAGAAAAGGGTATGAGGATGCTCAGAGCGGGGAGTTCCACAAAGGGTGTGAGGAC
>NW_016690195.1:6238019-6354543 GCF_001604755.1 Lepidothrix coronata
TGTCTGTCTCGTATTGACCTTTTTAGCCACCAGTGCGCTTGTAACAAACATGGGTAGAGCCTTCCCCAAATCTTCGTTCACGAAGTCTAGTCATGACACTCTTTCAGCAATAGATTATTCCAGCATGGCCCCTCTGTAAGTCACAAGTCCTACCAGAAAACCTGTTCCCTCATGTGTTCCTTTCCGTGGGCCACAGGTCCTGCTAGGAGCCGTTTGTGATGTGTTTCTTCCTGGGCTGAAGAGGGACATCCTATGTTTCATGGTCTTCTCCACAGACCGCTCTGGTGTCTGAAGCACCTCCTTCCCTTCCTTCTTCACTGACTTTGGTGTCTGCATCGTTGCTTCTCTCAGTCCTCTCTTGCCTAGATGCTGCGTATCATTTTTTACCCTTTCTTAAATACTTCTTCACAGGAGTGGTATCAGTACTGCTGATTGACTCAGCTGCATCCTCCATTGGAGCTGGATAGAACTTTCCGTGTCCAAGATGCAGCCAACTCCTGGTATCTTTTCACAGAGGCCAGACCTGCAGTCCTCTGCCAGTGCTAAAACCTTGACACGTAAACCCGATACAATATTGTAAGGACTTAAAGAGCACAGCTGACTGTCTCAAACCACTGTTAAAGCCACAGAAGGAACTTGCTATAAGATAAACCACCACAGCAGGATCATGAGATAAGCACAGAACGGGGGAATTTGCAACAGGAAAGTGCCAATTCCAGGCCTGGCAAGGCAGATCTGAGTAATTTCCTAGTTAATGCCTCTGAAAAAAAAAATCCCGCTGTGGTAAACTGTGGGAAAAGAAACAACTACTTACACACATACCACCCCAAGTTATGGGAATGGCATCTACACCCCATGGGTAGCCAGAACCTGGACTTTATAGAAGTGATACCCCAGAAGAATGACTCCAGGATCCACATCACTGAGGAGATAAGGGTGAAGAAGGACCAGTGGAATGGCACAGGATCCACGAGGTGGTGAATATCTTCTTTTTGATTCTCTGTCTCTCTCTTTTTGCAAGCCCCCCCTTTCCTATTTATTTCTCTCTCTCTACCTCACCCTATTTACTGTTAAATAAAATCCGTACTATTAACTTCAGCATATGGTCTTGTTTGCATCTTAGTTCAGTCAGAGGCATCTCTTAATAATCATATCATAACAAACATATAGTGTTTAAAGCCCAAGTTAGAAGGTTATTCTCCTGAAGCTTTCTGTTCTATGGGTAGTGTTTTCTGTTGAGTAACTCATAGAAAGATTTTAAATTGTGTTCACTAAGGTAGCTCCGGAAAAGCTGGAAAAGACCGTTTCTCTTCATTGACTGTATCAACAGTTGTACTAAGTCTAGGTAAGAATGGACTCTTTACTTAGGTGTCAAAAACCATTATCTGCTCAATACATTCAACAATTATTCACGTGCAATAAGACACCTCTTTTTTTGCTAATAAAGCTTATGATAAACAAATACTGAGAATATTTACATATTCTGAAGGTTTCATTCTAACCATCTTTTTTTTCCCTCAACCAGTTTCATACTGAAATATGAAACAATGTCTCAAAATTGCAAAAAATTCATTTAATAGCTAAACAAATTTCATTTGTTATGAAAGTCAGTGTCCTGTTTTGACACACAGCCAGCTTGAAACATTTTTTCCTCCAGTTAGCATATGTATAGCTTATAACTCAGCTAAAGATTTCAACTTTTTTAGTAAGAGGGTAAATTTCTTCTATCTTTTTATTGCAAATTCTGGATATCTTGCTGATATGTGCACAAGTATTTATATAATGATACATTCTTCATGTCTTATCTGAAAGCATCTGAGACACTAATGTATTTTAATAGGTGCAATCCAAGTTATGTATTATTTCTCTTGTAGTACTAGGTTATCATGCTAGATGAAACTTAGCAGTGTAAGTTCATTTTTATCATCTTATATATATTCATTTTTATTCCTGCGATGTAGCAAGCTATTGACTGTTTCTCAGAAGGGAGGAGAGAACTGTGTTCTCTTCAATTAGTTAAACAGAACACAAAAAGTAATACATTAAATCATCTCAAACTCTAGAGTACAAATTTGATAATTATTAACCTCCCAAACCATAATACTAGTTACAGCACCACTTACATGACACTTGGAGCTAAAGGTCTTCTAGGACTATATAACTATTATGTAGAAAAATTGTAATACAAGTTGTATTTTACAATTAATCCTACTTTTGAAAACTTGAAAGAATTCTATTAAATGTTTTTATCCTATGAGAAATAGATGAAAGGGTCAGTTATCTACAGTTTTAGGTTTTTCATTCAAATATGCGTAGCTTTACATGTGTATACATGGGCATTTCTTTCTTTGTATTAAAAGAAATAGAACAGAATTTTTTTTCAAATTGTCTAAACATTCATAATTAATGTTACACTGTTTTTAGACAAACAACTCCATCACAGTCAGAGCTCTGAGTTGCCTTATGGTACCCTAAGGAATAATTTTTATTTACCTAATTATTCATTTGTTTGAAGGAAGCAGGGAGGGAAAGGAGGTTTATTTTTTTTTTTTTTTTTATAATTACTGGAAGGACACGAAGGTACAATCAGGCTGTGTTGTCAGTAAGCAAACAAATGGGACTCCATCTTGTTTCCAAGTTTCCTTTTTCTGCCATTAGTTCTGTAACTGATTGTAGTCCTCTTTCAATGTACCAGATTTGAATGGTACCTCTGCAACACACAGAGAAATATAATGAAGAACTGCAGCCATCCAGAGCTCAGTGACGTATAAGGATCTCAGTGCAGTACAGACCTGAGTACAGTGTAGAGATGACAAAGCTGAAAAGCATGTTCAAAGACGTGGGAGAAGTTGGACAGCCCTTGATCACTGCTGCCATATGTCTGCTGCGGAGGCCAGGACATAAGTCTGATCCAAACATAGCAGTAAAATAAATGCTAGGACTATAGAGGACCAGTATTTGATTTCATACTCAAAGATATTGGAAATGTTAGAATTTTACATTGCAATATTTTCTTTAGGTGCTGAATTTCCCAGAATTGCCAGAGGAATGATTTTTAGAATTAATATTTTATCTGTAACAGCCATTGTATTTAAGTTGATGTGGCCCTGGAATATTTCCAAAAAGTAGTTTGGGAAATTACTTTTCAGGCTTATGTTTTTAAAACATAACGAAGCTTGGTTCTTCCAATTTTCTCAGGGTAGCCTTGGGAGGTAGATAACCTCTCAAAACCAGTTTTGTTCATGTGATCCTGTGGCAGACATTTTAGTTCTCTCTTGAATGTATCAGTGTAATTCATACAGAATATGCTTATGTAATTTAGAGAAGATCAACAGCCCCTCCATGTCGAGATTTCTCAAAGTATCTTCCAGCTGAAGTGTTGCATATATGGAATGCATATACACATTGTATACAAGCATTAACAGGTAGGCACTGTGGATCACATGTGGGTTACAACTCCAGGATAAAATCTATGCTGTTTTAATATTGTAATTTAGATTAATTCAAAGGAAAACAAATATAAGGCCCAAAGAAGTTGGCTTTAGTCGCAGGGTGGACTGTGACGGTGCATCCTGCCCCCCAGGCCACAGTATGATCTGAGAAGACACCCAATAATTACTTAACATTATTAATTCCATCTCTTCTAGGTGTTTATATAATATCTAAATTCAAGAGATTTTCCTTTCCTTTTAAAGATAAAATAAATTTGCTATGACATGTAAATCCTGTTTTTTCTCACAAATATCACTCTGGTACATCATTCGTGGTTTAATAGTTTGAAGTTTGAACTGGGTCACTGATTTTGGAAGAATAATTCTCCATGAAAGAAACAAAATATAACAATTTTAAAACAAGATTTTTAAAAAGTTTTTTTGTATACTGAAAGTCTACAATTAAGAACTGAACAGAATTGACTCAGAGGAATTAATTTAATTTATTACCACTGAAAGTAGAGTAGGATAATGAGAAATTAAAACAAATCTTAAAACAAAGTTTCTCTTATCCATCTACTGATTGTCTCTACCTCTTCCCGCCATCAGCTTAGGGGGGTGGGGAATGGGGGTTGTCTTGGCTGTTCCTTCCTCCTCACTCTTTTTCCCTGCTCCAGTGTGGGGTCCTACCCACAGGAGACAGTCTTCCATGAACTTCTCCAAATGAGTCCTTCTCACTGACTGTAGTTCTTCATAGAATCACACAGAATCACAGAATCAACAAGGTCAAATCACAGAATCAAAAGACCCCTGCGATCGTAGAGTCCATTTAACTGTCTCTTTACCTCTGAAATTGAGATACTTCATTTTCTATACATATTTTTGCTATGGTTAATTTCAAATTAAGCAGGAAAAAGATAAGCATTATTTCCTGTCTTCCTACTGAGGAACAGACAGAAAAATTACTTGTGTTTTATCAGACTTTCCTTCCTTCCATGTTTTTGCATCAAGAGAAGGCTAAAGTATCTCAACAGTGGTTCTTTTGATATGTTTGCTTAGAAAAGATAAGTATTACTTCAGGACACAAAGCAGGAAAAGAATAGAAAAGTAAGAATGAAAAGAGGATTAAATCTAGGTTTTCGTTCAAAGTAGAGTAAATTTATTGAATAAAGTGGAGAAAATCTAAAGCAAATGGAATTTAAATCGAAATAGATAATACAAAATGACATAGTATGCAGGCTTTATAACTAAGAATTTGGGGAGGTCAATTAATGAGAAGGAGAGAGTTGTAAGTGAACCTCATATACTATCCTAGACTAGTGTTGTGATTATAAGAGTTGACTTACTTTACAGTTCTGATTTTTGATTTAGATGAAGGAATAAAACTATTTTAATTTGAAAATTTTATATAAACATGAAATCTGTGCATTTATCAAGCCTTTCCTCATCGGCAATACTTCTGTTGGCATTTCTTTTGCCATTTTTTACATCTTCCCTTTTGCTATTGACATTTTGGGTGTTTTTTTAAAAATAAGATCCATATTAACCTGCAGATGTTTCCTGAATGTTTTTATCCTAAATTCTGGACCAGTACAGGGATTACAATATGATTTTGCTACAAAAACATAACTCTTATTCATTAGCTCATATGCTAGTAAAATCTAGAGTCTTTAGAAGTCTATCTCTTCTTTGTTCAGATGCAGTGACTCTTTGAAGATTATGGCCTCAGCCCATGCTAATTTGTTCCTGGAATTACTCTTTACTGCAGATGAAATAGCTTAAAAATCACAGAAAAATTTCCGTGGCATGGCAGGATGCATTCAGTTAGAAGATACCCAATGTCATGTTCTTGTCCTACGCATTCCTATGGGAATCAGTGTATCTTTACAGATGAAATAAGATCAATGTGTCCAAAACCATTGTACATAAGACAATTCATTGTACAGCTAGAACAAGGGAAAAAATATGTCTTCCACAATTTAAAAAACAAATTATACACTATTTATGAATATATAAATAAGATTATTATTATTGTATTGTTTTTGTTTCCATATAACACTAGTAAACAATTTTGAAGAAAATAATATATTCCCAATTCTAGATAATTTCCACATTATCTAGTAATGTAAATATCTCTTTCTTAAGTTGAATCACTGTGAGCAATACTTATGCATTGTGTGACAGGAAAGACGTAAACTTGAACAAACTTGAATAGAAGCATTTCTGGCAAGATGGCCACTTCTTATCCAATAAAACAATTAATTATTTTTACGCCTTGATATTACTGAAAATTCTAAATGTGCACATGTACAGGCACACATTATGCCACTGATTACAGCGGTAGCCTGAATAATTAAATGTTAAGAATATTTCTTTAGTTATACTTAGGTTCTATTGCTAGACTTTTGAAAACATAACATCTTTATTGCAGAAAGTAACTCTCACTTTAACTGAGACTCGTAAGCATTGTGTCAATTAGGAATGAATTCAAATCTCTCTCTTCAGACTCTCAGTGAATACTCATTTTCAACTGAGCACTATAAACTCTTCTGAGTTTATAGTGGGTAATGAAACTATTTATTTAGACAGCATGGAGGAATAAACAAAATTAAGAAAGTGAATAAAATGGAGCTGTAGAATCAAACCTAGTTTGGCTAATATCTTTCTTTAGTACTGAAGAAATACAATATGCATATTATTGCATCCCTTCCTTTTACCTTGTATCTATCTTCAGGAAAGAAGACAACTATTTCTTTTTTCTGTTTTAATACAATTAATGCCATTTGCAAGGGTTCAGTGTTTTATGGACTCTTTATAGAGTTAAATCATAACATCAGTGTTATAGAAAAAAATACAGGAGATTTTAAGAAATAAATCATGAACCACTCAGCTTTCATTCACAAAACAATGTTCTTAATGTTGCTATGGTTAACATCCATTTTCTATGTCAACTTTCAGGATTCGGTGCATTTTATATAAATAATAGATAATAATGAATACAAATTAATGTGACATCTAAATGTGTAGAAAATTAATATTTTAATAGTAGAAGAGTACTATGTGGTGATGGTGAGAAGCTGTTTCCAAACATAAAATTAAATTTAGAGAAAAATCAGTCTTCTCCTCCCCGCAATTTATATGTCATAATGAGAGTATTCAATACTGTTTCCACTAAATATTAGGTTAACAAGAACTAGGAAGTTCTTGTAAATTCTTCAAGAGAATGATCATTTAGAATTCTTTTAAATAAGAACTGTGAAAGTCTGTGTAACAGATATGTGTGTTACAAAGCAATTTTTGACTAACATTGATCTGGAAGTAATTGTATACAGTGCCTAGCTCCTGTATCAGTTTTGTACTTCTTTAACTGCACATAATTTCTCTTTAAGTTTTTAATAATGCCCACTTACAGTACTTTCGTATTGTGTAAAATTATCATAATAGAGAAAAAGTCTCTATAAATATAGATTTTTTTAGAACTTACTTTTTTCCCCATAAAATAATAATAATAAAAAGCCATAATGAACTCAAAATGGATGCTGTCCTGCAGAAAAAGGATTTTTCTCTTTCTGAGTAAGATTCATCTCCCTAGTCTGTCCTAGCCACTAGTCAGCCTTTGTTTCACTTTCTTCTGTCTACACAAATGTCTATAAAATAGGTAAGCATGCATTTTACTCTGGACAGCTTGAGATCATATCTCGATGATTCAAATATTCAGCTGGAGTACAGAGAACCAAATTCATACCAACAATTCACTTAGGGTCTGATAAATCTTTGACTTGGAAAGACTCATCATTAACTGACAATTCTAAGATGTTTTTTCCTCATTGCAAATTCTGCTTGTATCAGATAAAGCTACTGATTTTTTTTTCCTGCAGTTTATAATACTCTGAAACTCAGATTGCCTTAATGCCTCATGTATTCTAAATCTAACCACAGTACAAACAGTTGTGGTAGACACATCCTCAGGGAGTTTACTAGATGCGGGCCTCCAAAGTTAAGTCAGAGGATCTGCCCAATGGAATATGGAAACTTGTTCTTGTGGTTAAGTTTGACAGAAGATTATCTCTCTACCTGATTGCCGAGAAAAACTTATAGCATTTAAAGGAGCATGTCTTAAAAAGTGTTTTTAGGCAGTTTACAATTTACAGACACATATGAACATATCTCCATCTACCCCCAGACTCTATTGTTTCTCTGGCAGTTGGAGTGAACATTCTGTTCTGGTCCCTGTTGTCCAGGTGCCTCACTCTATGAGAACACAGCCCCCTGGCTCCTGAGTTCTTACCTCATGACGAGAGTCAGAAATGGTGTTTAATTAGAAGACAGAACAGATGTCACTGACCAGGGCAGAGCAGGGTCACACAAGTATTCTGACCAGCACCTTGTTTACAGGTGACCAGACCGTTTTATCCCTTGTGCCTTTATTATCCCACACTTGTTCTTCCTCATTCACTTTAATGCCGCCTTTTTCTTATCTTATCTTACCCCTAAACATCCTGTAACAAGCCATGCCTAATGCCAAAATGTCCTTCCCTGGCATCTCACAGTGAGTGCCATACCCCGAGTCACCCCAAGGCAGGGTCTCCTCAGTATGGGTGGTGCCCCAGGGACTCACAGTGCTGGATTTTGCTTGATGTGTGGGGCTGATGCTCTCTGGGACAGCTGTGGGGGTCGAGGGTAGAGTCTTGTGACTCTTACTAGGGCACTGAAGCTCTCCCCCTGTCCTCTGCCTTTGTCCTTCTCTGTGAGTGTGCATGTATGCATGGAGATCTGCCTTTCCCTGTCTGATCACTTTTCTGTGATGACTTACGGATTTTTCAGGTTTTCCTACCTGCCTTTCTTTGTTTCTTGTCTTTGTTGTTGTCTGCCTCCTTTCTGTGTGGAGATGAGCATTTTATCACATAACCTAGCATCTGTATTAAGTCTTCATTTTCTGGTCACATTTTTGATTGATAGGCTGACTAAAGTAATCATACATAATAAGCATGTAAAACATTTCTTTCATTACGCTGACCAAGTCAATATATCCTTTATGTAATGCATTCAAGTTGCTAGGTTTAAATATAATTATACCATTTTCCACACTAAATGAGGTATTTCGAATGTTCCTTGGTAATTTTCTATGGAGTAATTTTACTTAAAAGGCTTGATACATTTCTTGGATAATGGGGTTAACCTTTAGTTGTTTTATACATTCATTTGTGATGAAAATTCATAGTATATTTACAATGCAAACTAGGTTCGTCCAAAAAAAGTCAAACCCATTGGTAATTTTTTAAAAAGCAGCAACAAGTACTGTGTATTTAGGTGTACAAAGGGTCATAGTGATTTGGAGAAAGGTAAAAGAATATTACTTTGAAATAAAATGAAAGGAAAGAATAGAAATATGTTGGGAAAACATGCAGAGATGCTAAGGAACATTGTGTCTTAATTTTTGGGGACAAATAGAAAAACCTGAGTGCGTAAAATTAATGGTAATTCATTCCCAGAGACTGAAGCTGATTCAACAGAAGAGCAGATAGCTTAGCCTAGATACAGGGGAGGTAGGTGATCAGAAATACTTGAGGGAAATGGACACACTTGCAGAGGAGTGATGGCTTACTTGCATATTGTCGCAGGCAGACAAGCCAGAACTGAAGTCCTTAATTTTTCCTACCAATAGGAGATTTTGCATTGCATGGGCACTATTCACTTGCTGATTCTTCTTATGAGTCTCCTGACAAACTTCAGGTCATACCACTCTGCATGATATAAGTCCTAATACTATGAAAAAGGTTACAAATTTCAGAATGATCAGTCATAAAACCACTAGTCATCTTCGAAAGTCATCTTCCCTAGCTTATACTGTTCGTATATCCATATATCTTGTGCAAATCAGACAAGAGATTAGGCTTTTTATCTTTTTTTTTTTTTTCCAGAAACCAGTGCAATGACAGAGATTTATAACCTTTAGGGAAAATTGATGCACCAAATAAAAAAGCTTTTAACTGAACTAATTAAACATTTCCCATTTATCCATTTTTGTCCTTTTGTATGTGCATATATTCAAACCCACAGAACTTATATATATGTATATATAAATGATAATGTCATTAATCTACTTTCCTTTGTTACTTTTTATTTTGTTCTTCCTCTCCCTGTTTTTTGGGAGTTTTTTTGGTTGTTGTTTTGTTTTGAGGTTTTTGGGTGTGGTTTTTGGTTGTTTTTTTTTTTTTAATTCTCTGTGAAATATAAATAAAAAAAAAATTGCAGAATATCTAGTGCAGGCTTTCCTGAAAAGTCTCTTACCAAGTCATCCTGAAATTTTTTCTCTCAGATAAAGGTCAAGGGCAGAAGGAAGCAGTGAGTATGCAGTATGAAAGCAATCAACCCTTATATTCATTTAAAGGCAGGACACCTTTAAAGAACCGTTAGCAGTTTGTCACAAAATCAATGGGTCTGATTCTCTTTTCACTAGCACAAATACAAATTGGGAGTAACTCCAAGTTTATGAATGAAGTTTTATTGGCATAAATATCAGTGTATGATGAGCCTAGAAGACAAAATTATCAACTGTTTTCTGTTTGCATAGCTCTAGTATGCAGTGGTTTAAATTCTACATTCTCTTTTTTTTATCTATATCTTAAAATAAATCCATTTCTGACAGCATGAGTTTCACTCATTATGTAATTTTTTTTAAATACTTAATTTTTTCTGAAAATTAATTTGTTTCTACAAGGAATTTCTATATCTAAAATATAAAGGTGATTTTTTTCCAGAGTTTTGATATATTCTACTATTATTATTATTCTACTATTATTCTACTATTATACACTTTTTTATATAGTGTGATTATAACAATGTACCAAATTTACAATCAGTTGTTGAATACAAGGCAAAGTCTCACTGAAGAAAAGTGATTTTACCTTTTAAAACTTTGTCCTTTTCCTAGTGCCCCTTCTATGTGACAGTTATTTTCCCTTTCCATGTTCAGGCTAATGTAAATAAAGTTGCAAGGGCCATGCCCCCAGAGCATGACAAGAAGTAATACTTTACTGACACATATGGATCTCTTTAGATCAGAGATGTGTTATGTTAGCTGCCATGCTCAAACACTGAAACACTGTGCTCCAGACCTAAATTGTTCTTAGTGCATGCCTCCAGGACTGCAAAGAGTACTATATTAATAGTTCCAGGGATGCTAGCTGTTATTGAAATTAATGTCTTAAGAAAATTCATAATTTGACAAAACATTACTCTTGTTGAGTTTCCTGTTGTGCACTGGCTGCACCTCTAGACAATAGGTCTGCCATGTCTATAACTCACTGAGTAGGTTTTCATTTTACCATACAGTGAAAGTTCTTGTGTAAAACCCAGCCTAAAAATCATAGTTATACATAATACTTTTAAAATTTTATTTTATTTTAAGCATAGAAACCCACAGAAATTTAAAAAAAAATCAGTTTTGAAACAGAAATAAGCACTTAAACTTTACTACCAAATCAGTTTGCTGTTCACATGTATCTGTGTGGTCAAATCAGCAGGTACAAGAAGAAACCAAACAAATAGTAAATGAAAAATATTCGTAAGAAAATGATCCATCCTTTAAAAATTAAGTTATTTTGCTTATTGTTTGATATAATAAATACAAAGTAGACCTATAGTCACACTCTTTTCCAGAAGAAGCTGCCACTCAGAGACAAGGGAGGAGCTTCATGCCAACTAACTTCAGAAGACAAGAACTGCAGCCAGGGAATGGGAATAGGCATACTGTATCACCATCTGGAGTTGACAATTTCTCTTTGCTGACTACAGAGGGAGCTGAAAGAGAGGAAAGTTTTAAATTATACATCTCACTTGGGAGCCAAAATTAAGTGTGATGAATTCCCTGCTCAGAATCCTTAACTTTCATGCTACTTCATCATATTTGGGCATGATGCCCTTACCATACTAGAGCATATATGATAGCATTCCATACAAAAGCAATTATGACTGGGCCAGTGTGCTGAATGTACTAATGTAATACATGAAACACAGTATCACAAATATAGTCATATTTTGTAGTACAGTTCTCTAAGGCAATTGTCTTTTATATGCTTAGTTTTTACAGAAATGACTGAAGAAAAATGTGAAACAATTGTGTCTTTTAAGATAACTTGGAGCATAACACAGCAGTGAGTATACCCTTTATCCTATCATCCTAATCTAAGACAAAGCTTTTTGAAATACCGGATGACTGGTGGTTTGTTTATTTTTTGTTAGATTTTCTTTTTTTTTCTTGTGGGGGCAGTGGTAGTGGTGTGAGGCATCAGAACTAGGATTTCAAAGACTTTATACTATTGTAAATAATTTTCATCTTAATTAAATTTTAACTAAATATGTGTTTGTATAGCCTGTGTAGTCTGCCTAAATATGTAGTAAAACACTAGAGTCATTGAATATATATTTTCTTACTTCAAAAAAGTATTTATATTTATATTCTATATTGAAAAAATAGAGGTTCTTAGGTTCTTACAGATCCACTTTTTTCTCTCTTGAACCTGATGCAAAGTCATGCAAGTTTATAAATATTTTTTTGTCCTGTTGAAGTCAGCATTAAAGTTAAACATATCTGAGTTTCTCTGCAGGGATGATGATTTATGAATTATCCTGAAATATCCTTTGTACTAGTGGCCTGTTGCGTTGACCTGGAGTGCCACCAACCTCAGTGAGACTCAGGGAGATGCATCATTTCAGCTGCTCTGAACTCATTACAGAGCTCTGGGGTAGAAATTCCTGTTGCTTTCCTAAAAGCTCACATTGCCTTCAGTGGGGCCAGAACAATTTTCTCAAACTACAGGCTATTCAGAGGAAAATGATCATGAAAGCAAAGCCTCTAAAACTTTATCTAAGGATATGCTTGACTAACAAAAATGTTGCTAAACAATTCTATATTTTAAGCAATCTACATTGAAACTTATAGCATTTGTATTCTAATTTTATTTGGTATCATATATCAGCTTTTTTCTAAATGTAGAAAAATGTCATATGCTCAATATTCCCAGGGGTTTTGTCTTTTTATTTAATTTGCAATAAAAGTATGGTCATAGATTAGTTTTTGATTTCTTTTGTGCTTCCATTACTTTTTAAAATCTGAATTCCAAGTACTTTGGTTGTGCATAAAAGGCATTTTTAATATTAATGAAATTCAATGATAATCTATTTTAAAGGTTAAATGTTACTGCTCACTGAGTTCTTGGTAGGCTTCATGTGGTGGAACAAAATCTCACAGTATAAATTTAAAGAAAGATGAACTCTTATTTTGATGTGTACACCATTTTTCAATTTAATGCCATTACATTTAAGAAAACAGCAACAGAAATCTTAAGGTGATAGATGTAATCTAATGAAAATTAGACAAAGATTTTTCTTGTTCACTTGGTAACTAAGTTACTACTTGACATTAACTTTGGAGAATTTTCTTGTATAAAATAATATTTTAGCTACCATAGTAAGAATTTTTTCAGTGGAGAAACATAATTTTTCTAACCCTTTTTGTGCAAAACTGCAGTAGATTATCTTAGCTGTAAATGGCTGGTTTGTGTTTATGTTGCTACTTTAATGATCTTTCTTTTATTTTCTTAGCAAGCAGGAATTTTGGGACATATTACCATACTGGTAATATACAAATGAGAACCCACTACTAAAGTGGAGTTAATGTCACATTGTCCAAAGAATTGTAACATTCAGATTTACATTTTTTAATTCACTTGAAGGTAATATACACACTAACAAAAAAGCCATCCCAGGTTAGAAGAAATGTGTGTAGTGACAGTTCTTACCTGCTGGTGTTGTATGTTCCCATCAGGCCATCTGCTCCACAAAGACTTTTACTTCTCGGTTTTTGCAGGACTTTTATTTGGCTCCTATGACTTCTGAGCCTATGTCTCACTATTTTACACAGGACTATATCCATAAATAATAGAAAATAATAAAAGTAACAGAAATATTTCACATTTATGAAATGCACAGAGCTTCCTCTCTCTTAACAAGAGATTACCAACTCTTAAGAAGATAAAGTGCAGACTAGGGCTGTTGCCAGACTGTGTTCTTATTATGTCCATTTTTTAAAATTGAATATTTTTGCTGTTATAACACCTGGCATACAATTGCATTAATTCTGACTGATTTTCCTCAGTACCCTTCTATTCTTATCTGGCCAATTTTAGGCAAAAGATTCATTTGATCTGCCAAAGTAGGAAATTTCCTTTCGCTTTCATAACAGCAGAGTTGCTACTCTGGACTTCAGGAGAGCAAACTTTAAGCTATTGCTATTTAGGGAGCTCTTTAACTGAGTACCCTGGGAATATGCTTCTTAGGACTTAGGAGTCTGTCGCAGGGTATCTATCGTAGTAGTTAGGTTTGACCGATAGAAAAGCACACACACACACACACACACACACACACACACACACACACACACACAGAGAGTTGAGACAAGAGTTGTCTGCCACGTCAGCGCAGCAGCATCCTTTATTGGGGCAACTAGCCCGCATTTTCTCACACACTTTCTGTAAATAACATAATTTCTACAAAACACCAGCACTATGCACCTGTACCATGAACACAGCCAACATTCTTGTCCTTGTACATTTTATCCTCCCTAAACCTACTTATCACCTTTCCAGTTAACTCCCAGCTTCTCAAGGCTGCACTGTTCATGGGAATGGTTAATTAGCTTCTCTGCTCTCACAGGAACGGTCTTATGCCATCCAATATATTATGTTTGTCTAGGGGTTCAACTTCTAGGGGCTTAACAGGCCTGCCGCTTCCCCCCACAGGAGTCCATACATGCTGGTCAGTCTTTAAGAACTCCCTTTTAGAAGCAGAGAAGCAATAAATTTCACTGTATCATAAGTCAAATGAGAGGACCTCAAGACCAGCTTGGCTGATCAGGAAAGTCCTTGTGGAGCTCAAGATGAAAAAGAAACTGTATAGTCTCTGGAAGCAAGACCAGGCTTCACAGGAAGAGTACAGAGTTGTGGTTCATTCACACAAGAAGACATAAAAGGCCAAATCTCAGTTAGGGTGGAAACTGGCCAGTGTTGCTTCAGATAACAAGGGCTTAATTATGTTAGTAGTAAGAGGTGGTCTAAAGACATTGGATCTATATTTGATATCTTTCTATGATGAGGCCACCCATGTAGTGGATGAAGAGAAAACAGTGGATGTAGTTTTTTTTTAATTTTAGTAAGGCTTTTGATATTGTCCCTCACAGCATCCTTCTAGACAAGTTGTCCAGATGTAGGATGAGTGGGTTCACAGTGCACTTGGTGAAGAACTAACTGAACAGCAGGGTTTAGAATTGTAATAAGTGGAGCTACATATGGCTGGTGACCAGTTCATTAACAGAACTAGGATGAGTTCTGTTTCATATTTTTATCAACTATGTGGATGCAGGAGTTGAATGCAACATTAGTAAGTTTGCTGGTGATACCAAATTGGGAAGTGCCGATAAAATGGGAGAGAACTGGCTGGAGAGCAGCCCTGAAGAAAGGGCTGCAGATCTGGGGCAGCAGACCAGTGGGAGTCAGAAGTGCATCCTGGCAGCCCAGAGGGTAAACTGTATTCTGGGGTGCATCAAACACAGCATGATCAGTTGGTCAAAAGAGGTGATTATCCTGCTGTATTCAGCATGAGTGCTGCCTCCTTTGAGGTGAATTGGCTTCTTCTAGAGGTGATCAGTTCTACAGAGTGGTTGAATCCTCAAAAGGATTCAGTGCTTAAGGGACAATGCCCATAACAATGTCTTAACTTTTCGCTAACTCTGAATTAGTCAAGCAGTTGAATTAGATCTTCCAACTCAAAGTCTCTTCCAACTGGAATGGTCTATTCTCTTCTATTTTATATTTTTGTCTCCAGTCCAAACATGATACAGGAAACTTTTGTGGAGAGCTGATAAAGCTTATCAAAAGATGCAAACTGGTCCTGATTCCCAATTAGGTCACACATGAACCCCTATCACTTGCATTGCATCAGTTAGGAATGACACGGGTGAGCCAGACAAGTCAAGAGCGGGATTCTATGATACTCAGAGGCCCCTTGCAACTCTGGATATTCTCTGATACTAAGTTTCTTAACAGAAAAGAAAACTAGTTTTAATTCATTACTTTCTGAACAGTCCAGGCTAACTCTCCAGATGGCATGCCCTTTAGATAATTACAAGAGCAGCAATAAAAGTTAGCAAGCAGCATTAGGTGGAAGACAGCAAATTGCCCCTTTCAGTAGCAGATCACACTAGAATAAATTGCATATAACATGGGACACTGCTCTCAAAAGGTACTTTTCAGTCTAAAACTGAACTCTTCTGTCACTCTTGGATTCTAACACCATACTTGTGTAATGTTTTACACCTGAGTAAAGTAATTGGTCCCACCAACTACCAGGACAGATCTAGAACAGGTCTGAAAATATTGCTGCCCTTTTCGAACCTTTGTGGTGAGCTTCCTAATTTCATTTGTATCAGGGTTCTGACCCGGATAAACAGGTCAGGGTGTGGCCAAGACATTGTGTTATTTGATACCATCTTACATCATTGCCAGGGATGGGGGAAAGGGACTCTCTCTTGCCTCTGGGAAGAAAAAGTGTTGCTTTTTTGCTCAGGAGAAAGCTGCTGGTGGAGGATCTGTCCGCCACCATTTTTCATTGTCCCAGGCTTGGTGAGCATTCAGCATGTAAATCACCCTCTCTTTGTACACTTTTGTTATTAGTATTGTTGCTGTTACTGTTTGTTTTCTTATTGCTGTTTCCAGAAAATTGTTCTTAACCTGTCGTCTTTGCCTTTTGTGCTTCCAACTGGAAGGGGAAGGGAAACAAGTGCTTGTAAGACCCTAGGTCAAACCATGTGCTTGCCCAGGCATTTTACTTTTAAAAATATAGTTAAGACTCCAAGAGTTCATCTCCCAAACCTGTGTACAGCCTTTGGTTCTTAATACCTTGAGATAGCCTAAAGAGAGAAATGCTCCACATGTTTTCCCAGGAGACACTTTTAATATGGGAGGAAATAAGGATTTTGGTAAAGATTATAAAAGGGTAATGTACAGCCAAGGTAGAACATTCTACAAAGCACTGACTCGGCAACTCACACAACAGAATCCAAACCATTGTTTTTAAGTTACCTGAAATGTTAAGTTAGAAAAGAGATTACAAAAGAAAAGAGTAAAGCAAGAAATTAAAAGTGTAAAGAAAGAAACAGTTTAGGAGAGGAAAAGGAGTAAAGAGAGAGAGAAAAAAGAGAATAAGAAAAAATATTAAGAGAAAAATAGCTACCACTGAAGAATCCTATGGAAGTCTGACTCCACATGGTGATGACAGGTCCTATATTTATCTGTATTATCTGTATATTTATCTCGTATTTATCTACTTTGGCACTGTCGCCACCACTCCCAGGTGGGATGTGCGGCTCACTGACCACTCAGTGCCTCCAGGCTGGAGTTAGAAGTGGTGTAGCCAGTCAAGGGCTGGGTTAGAAGTTTCAGGGACCATGGTGTAGGCAGGCTCCTAGGCTGCCCTTTTGCCTGACAGCTACTCCATGTGGGCACCGTGAGCCCTGCCGTGTGAGTTCCAAGACTGTCATGGGGCTGCAGGCCCGGCCCTTCTCCCCACATGTACACACATGAGTTGGTTCTGACCCAATAATTAAAATGCTAATAATTCAGTGTCTCACAGTGCTGGCATGGTTTTTTGGGGGGTACTCAATTGGGGAATACCATGCCTACACAATGACAATTTGTCAAACTCAAAATTCAGTATTATTATTTCTGTCTTAGGACATAAGCAAGATAAAATATAAGGGCATAAAATACAATGATATATTCAGTCTGAGGACATAAGCAAGACTGACATAGGGAAAAACCCAAAAGTTTAGGTGTAGAGTATTACTTCATGTGTGAAACAGTAACAAAGCAGACTCTAGCATAGCTGTTGAACAAAGTAAATATAAAATTTTGTTAGAAATAGGTATTAATGAAAGAAGTCAGTGAAAATTTACTGATTTCCCACTAAAATATTGTGTCTTTCAAAATCAACAAAAGGCATAAATTTAAAAAAAACCCAATAAATCTTCAAGGTCATTATTCATAAATCCCTTATCAATGTTATTTAAAATCTTGCAATGAATTGAATATGAGAGTTATCTACAGAATAAACAGGCAGAAAAACCAAAAGCACAGACTTCATATTGAACTTATTGCTGCCCTTCGTATATGTCTCTATCTCACTACAAAATTACTGTCACAACATTGAAAAATCTGTAATACAGAAGAAGGAGAATGTGAAATGGAATTTTGAATTTAGAAAATGTTACCAAACACTCTTAAATTATAGGCTGAAACTGTTTTCCACTGGCTTCCAACCTGATGGCTGTGCCCTATGTCAAAATAACCCTCTGGAGGCACCTTTACTTTTTCATTTCATAGAACAGTCATACATTCCAATATTAAGATTAGAATGCAATCTTACTCTGCACCTGACAGTTCAGGAGCTCATTTTAATTGGACACATCTTAACTGGCAGATGCAGGATCGATGAGGATGAAAACAGAAAGCTGGTGAACAGAATTATGAAAAATATGTACACCTGAAATGTATATTTCAAAGTTTTTATCCATCATCTATCTCTTTTATTTCAAATCATACTGTATCAGTCATGCAATCCAGCAGCATGGAATCAGGCATTGGTCTCCAGAGTCACTCATGATAAAGAAAACAGTTTACAAGGGGAACCGTATGCCTTTGAGTCCCTCTAACTCACATCAGACTACACAGACTGCCTGTATATTTCACTACTGCTTTAATTCTCGGTGTATTTTGGGAAATGATTCCTTAACTGCAGCTCCTGACTTATTCATTTCATTCTTTTTTCTTACAGAAATCTGACTGGATAAGGCACTGTGTTTTCTCCTTAGCACAAACATGGAATACACCTGCCACCTAAAATAAGAGTTAATCACTCTTCTAGAATGTATAAAACCACTCATTTTTTTGTGTTAATGTCTTACTTTGACAAATAATAATAACTGGATCTTGATTTATTTACATTTGTTGAGGGGTTTTGGTGATTTTTTTGTGGTTGGTTTTTGGGTTGGTTTTTTTCCATTGAAAGGCAAAGAGATTATTTTCTTTTCCTGACAGAGAACCTTGATTTCTCCTATGATGCAAGGATGTTTCATGTGAAATACATAACAGGTCCTTCACATAGACTTTGAGGTCTATTTAAGCTTACATAAAGTCAGTCAGTGATGCTCAGAAACAAATTCTGAAGATCTAGTGATCTCCCTGAAAAATTTATTGATGTGGTGTTATCTAAATTCTAAAAGTCATGAAGACAGGTACAGCATACTAATGCATCTTCCTTCCTATATACGTAATATTCACTCTCCAGTGGAATAAAAATCATAGAAGCTAATATGCCCTCAGGAGGTGTCACATACAGGCAAGCTACTCCCTGGAGAGTCACATTGTTCTGTCTCCCAGATTTCAGAAAAGTTCTCATTTTTCCTCTCACAGTTATTGTATTGAACACTAATTCTGGACACTGCCTAGCTGCCTGCTAAATAATCATCTCCTGGCTCCTGAAGGTACACTGCACTGTCCCCCCACAGCTGCTTGTTTTTTCATTACGCAGATCTATCTGTTAATCAGATACCAAGAGCAAGGCTGCAGCACACACAGTAGCAGAATTCTAAATAAAGAGAATTTTATTCTGTGTCGTTCTAAAAACATATTTCCTGAAAATTTTGTTGTATTTCTCAGCTGTCCTACACACTTCTATAGGGATTCTATAAAGACTTCTTCTCATTTATGAATTGTGAGGCCTGTGGCATGAGCAAGAATGGAAATATGACTTCAGTCTAGAAGAGTAGTGTGATTGGAGAACAATCCCACAGTGCATAGGACAAAGGCAGCAGTTCAAAAAACCTAACAAATGTATGCACCATGGTTGAGCACATGCTTTGAGATAAATTTCCCTCGTGTAGAAATAATAATTTGAGGAGTAGCATGCTTTGACAGTTATCTCAGATGCAATTACACTGCAGCTTTTGCTTCAATGCATCTCAGTTTTAGATAAACCAATTTGTGTAGACATGCCCCAAGAGGTAACCATATGGTAAGTTTGTGAGGCTACATGAACCACATAGTGGAAGCCTCAAAAATTCAAGCCATTCTTCAAGTGACAGCTGTGTCTTTATTTTTAATAGTCATCATTACCTGCATCATCAAATGCTCCAGGCTTCAGGTGCTTCTGCTTGGTTCTATGCTGTTCTTTGAATTTATTTATGCATGTAGAGCCAAGTGTAGAGGAAACTGAGGGATAAATATGTATTTAATTTAGATTAAGGAAGTTAAATACCTCCCATTTTCTTGGTTTAATGTTAGTGGCTTTGAAATAATGATCTTTGTTATGCACAGCTTTTTTTATTTATTGTATCTATTACATGGACTTTAAACACTGGTGTCTGAAGGGCAATAGTGACCCTCGGTGAGAAATTGTTAATTTAGAAATGTATGTTGACGGTTATTGCTCAACATCTGACATTATGCTTAAAGGAAAGCATAAGAACGTTATGCTCAACTTGAAGCAGCGAAGATATGCCTTCCTATCCCCTCCATTTTATTGAAACAAAAAATGTGATTAAAAAAAAAGTCTGACCTCTAAATCAACCACATCCAATGTGTCCAGTAGTTCTGGAAGAGATTCTACACACACCATTTACAACATAGCACTCAATTCCCTCACTGGCAGCATCTCTTTTCAAATTCCTAGTGAGTTCCTGTGTGTCTGTAACATACAAAAGCAAGAAAGATATGATAAGAAATCAAGGACTCTTATACTTTGACCTTGATAAGAGTTACAGTGTTTTCTAAAGCTTCAGAAACTGTAGTTATTACATTTTACTCTATTTTTGAAAGAGTAAGTCACAAAATTTAAAAAGCACGTTTTAGACATTAAAGCAGTCTGACCCAAACAGGTAGATGTGGTAACAAAATTATGACAGAACACTCATAATAACCTTATTGGAAGGACCGAAGAAGAAAATGAGGAGTTCTCCCACCCTAAGACAAACTATTTCTTTTTTTTCCTTTGTTTTTTCTTTTACTTATGAGGTTTTTTTATTTTCCTTTTTCCCCAGGCACTGATTATTAGTCATGCTTAGTAACAATATGTATGGATCTGACCTGATTGCTCTTTCCATCTTCTTTGGATTACTGTTCTGAGATTAAAAAGGAAGTTGTTAATCCCCAGCTCAGATTGCCATTTGGGTCTTCGCCCTCTTCTGTAGCACAAATTTTGTATATATCTTAAAATTACCTTGGAGTTTTTGTTAATAGATTCCTTTCTGAAAGTTTACGGTACTTGTGTGGCTCGTAAAGTTTCTGCTTTCTTCCTGTAGTGCAGTGTGGTTTCTGGTGTTTTACTATAGGTTTTTCAGTTGTCTCCAGGGTACAGGGAATTTTTTTTTGTGCACCAAGAAAGGTGACAGGATCCGTCCTGTGTATTCTGGAGAACATTCTTAAAAAAATTCTTGTTTGCTGGTTACTGTAATGAAATGGTGAAACTTGTAATCAAATGTATTTCATTAGTCAAAAGACTCCTTTGGAACCCTTTCTTCCCAAATTTCTAGTTCCTAATTGTAAAATAGAGCAGTCTACTGCTGGTAATGCAGAACACAGCACCAGGAACCAAAATAAACAGAAAAATTCCAAAACCAGAAAAACAGAGATTAGATAGAGAATAATCTTCTTAGGTTTGTGAATGTTAGTTCTCTCAGTGATTTATAAATTCATTAGTGTTATTTACGATACAGACTAAAGCAAATCAAAACAACTGACACATAAAAAATAATGCCTCCGAAATTAGGAAGAAATCTTTAATTGAAAAGTTCCATTTTTTTCTGTTTTATTTATTGTCAATATCATAAAATCTTTCATTTGACACATGCAAATAACATTGAGGAATAGAAGAGTTGATATGAAATCTATATTTTTGCTGTCTACTAATAATGTCTTATGCAGTTCATAGACTATTGCTTAGAAAACTAAATGACATATATGAGTACTCTCGTATATATCATGCATGGTCAAACAGCTTATCAATTGAAACCAAAAAAATTATCACTGTTTCTTGTTTTGAAGAGATGATATGAAACGTCAGTAGCACCATACTAATGGGGCTTTCAGACTATCTTATTATCATGTTACATTTCTTTTTTTAACTGAGACTCCTACTGCTTCCTGCAAATTTCAGGTGTAGATCTATACACAATTTTCTGAAAAATATTTTTTCAAAGAACGGAGTAAAAATGCATCTAAATATCTTTGGAAATTAGTATTTAAAAAAAGAAGAATAGAGATTTTGTAAAGAACATCTGACATTATTTTTTTTAATTTTGATTTAGACACCAATATTCAAATTGTGTACATATATGACCGCTGCAAATTCAATAACATAGAATTACCCAGACATTTTCCAGGAAAAACATGTGTTTGTAGTATATAGAAGTCTGATGGAAAAAGGAAATATCATAGTTCTCTGAGGGCTGAATCATTAATTTTGACAACAAAACACTTCTGAGACATCTTCACATGTGGACAATATGAAAATATATATTTACATATGAAGTGTAGTATTGTGTAAAACCCTGTCCTCGGGCCTCTTCAAAAAAACCAAAACAATGACATACCTCATAGCTATAAAATACATAATAATGATGAACTAATTCACTTGAATGTCAGCTGACTTTGATGACAATGATGTGGTGGTAAGATGCATCCTCAGAGGTGCTATCCCACAGGCTGAATATGATGCTGCTTCTCATTTGTAAGGAGTAAAGGACTGAAGCTGGGTCACAAAGTTTGTAGAAATACTGTAGTTGGCATACTGTGGGGCAAAGCTGGGGTGCCAGGATGTGGTTTTGTAAGGGGTAACTCTCTCCTTTAGAGGTCACAAGATGAAATGCAGCATTCTCTGGCAACAACTGATTAGTGGTCTTTTATGTCCAGGTTAAAGTCAGTTTATGAATGACACATAAAAAAATCCTTTTCTTGTCCTCCTAAACTCTTTTTGCTATTTGTAAGCTTATCTTTTGTACAAAAGGTTCAACATACTTCTTGACTCTGACTTGCTTATATTCAGAATCAGGACTCAAGAATGTTACTTTGGTGACTTTACTGAGCACCAAGAAAATCAAAGCAAAGAATATGGAAACTACAGGAAGGAATGCCCTACTCACAGCAGCTGAACGCTTAAGGCATGAAAACAAGAGTGCTGTGGAAACTGGAAGAATTTCTAGTGTTTTAACCTCCTATGTTCATGGTGTTTTGTATCATACAAAGACTAAATGTATGAATTTGCACAGTTTATGTACACTTCACTGTGTGAATATTTAGCTACCTAGTTCACTCCTGAGTCTTGGTCCTTCACTTGGCTGTATTATATAATGCTATCTCTCATCCTTCTCTGGTACAAATCAACCAGTTTCCTTCAAAATAAGTCTTCAGGATGCTTCTGGGTATGGGTCAGACCAGAGGGTTTTTCTAGTAAACCACTCTCTCTTTTTACTTCATGTGATAGGTAAGCAGAACATTACCCTGTCCCATGAGTCACTCTGGTGGGCTTTCACAGCCTTCCATTATTTCAAATACTGTACACGTTCACATGTGGACACAAAAAATTTTTTTGGTCCGCAGGAACATCTCTACAAAATGCAGGAGAAACCTTTAATCAAATGCTGTATCACGTGATCAATCTGCCACAGAAAAACTCTCTCTGACGAGTTTGAATGGCACTACTTTTTAATACTAGAAACACTTTCTGTAGAAAACATGTAAATATCTCATATGACATACTATCTTTTATTTTCTATTAATAAATTTTCATATGTGACTTTCATAGAGGTCTTAAAGAAAATTCAATTCCTGAAAATATTCTTGAAATAAATAATCAAGCAGAGTTGTAATAAAAACTGAACTACTGGGAAAACTTCCATTTGAGGTCACTGCCTCTTAAAAGCCTGAAAATATGCAGAAAAAGGAAGCTGTAAGATCCACTTAAACTACTATAATCCCTAATCACAAATTGTTAAAGAGACAGATGTTTTATCTTAGAGTTATATTCATGTAGTTTGGAAAAGACCTCTTAGATCATAGAGTCCTACTGTTAACTCAGCACTGTCAAGTCCACCACTGAGCCATGTCCTCAAGGGCCTCATCTACATGTCTTTTAAACACCTTCAGGGATGGTGAGTCCATCACTTCCCTGGGCAGTCTGTTCCAATGTTTGGCAATCCTTTCGGTGAAGAAATTTTTCCTAATATCAAATCTAAACCTCCCCTGATGTGAATTGAAGCAATTTTTTCTTGTCATATCACTTGTTACTTAGAATTGTCTGACTCCAATCTCACCATAACCTCCTTTCAGGCAGTTGTAGAGAGTAATAAGGTCTTCCCTGAGCCTCTTTTTCTCCAGACTAAACAACCTCAGCTCCCGTGGCTGCTCCTCATAAGACTTGTGCTCCAGACTTCACCAGTTTTGCTGACCTTCTCTGGACATGCTCCAGCACCTCAATGTAAGGGGCCCAAAACTGAACACAGTACTCGAGATGCAGTCTCATCAGGGCCAAGTATAGGGGGACAAATCACAAATAACACATTCTTTATGAAATTCTTTTCTGTAAACTTGAACGATTTTGGAACCAGAGATCAATATAAGTCTTTAACAAGGTCCCTTTAGTCTCTTTAGTCTTAGAATGTAGTGCAATAATTTATGTTAAAACCAGCTGCCTCTGATGTAGGACTGGGACTCTGGTCAACTCCAGGATATTACCTTTTCTCCACATTTTCCCAGTGCTATTTTTTTGCCTAGATAAAACAAGCAATGGCACAGACCATCTTGAGAACTGATGTTAATAATAAGAAAGGAATAGCAGCCAGCTGTCACACTGTTTTAGATCTGATTCTTGCCTCTACTCCCTCTGGGAAATGTTCTGAATCATAATTAGTAAATAATCAGTTTGTGGTTTTAATTAAGTAAAAGCCAGGTAGCCAAGTATCACAAAGAAAAATGTTTTTGTTTTTGACCTTTAAAAAACAAAAAATGGAGAACAGTGATCAAGCTGGCCTTGTGTCTGTTAAATGAAAGCCACCAGTTGCTTAGGAAACATCTAACATTTTTTTTCAGGTTCATTCAATGTGCTATCCATCCACATCTTTCAGAAATTTGTAATTTTAAATGCTGAGCTCTTCCTCTCAAGAACTGTCAATAATTTCATAAAAGGAAATAGAAACAGATGGTAAGTATTTAAGTATGTTATTTTTTCTGAGGATGAAAATATACAAATATACTATTATTGAGAAAAGCTATATCAATACAATGCAGAATTGCATTAGGTGTCCAAAAGAGTTTAGAGACATTATAACAAGTTTATTCCACACTATAGTCAATACATATTTGGTCACCTGCCATTTAAATTATACATGAAGAAATAAAAAGGTTATATGCTCTTAATGTAAAGTCTAACTTTGTTAAAAACTCTTAAATTGATTATAATCTGTTCAAAGAACTCTAATTTCAGGAAGATACTGATTATCAGGAACATTATGAATTTAATGTGAACAGTGACTTTTTTATTTCCTACATTCATGTCTTTTTTTTTTTAATCTCAAAACCTGTAATAGGAAGCAAAATAGTTTAATATACCCAAAATATTTTAATGTTTTCCCAAGACACTTATTAATTTTCAATATTGTGAAAATACCAGTAGGTGTCTCTGTTGCTCTATTATTTCCAGAGGTAAAAAACCAAAAACCCAAGCAAAAACCAATACAAAAGCCCTACAACAACAACAAAAAAGCCCAAACAAAAACACACCCCACGGTAACCACCACAACTGTCCTGCATCACAAAGTATCCTACAACATTTCGTATCTGGAAGGGACACAGGAAGCTTACAGAGAAAAGGACATGATATTATGGCTCTTCCAGATAGAGGCTATCTTCCTTCTTGCCTACAGGAAGCAAAGACTTAACGTTATGTCACTTTTATTGCACTGTTATTACCACTGCTGTTTGGATTATAAATATAAGGTATTTCAGTTGGGCTTGTTTTCCTGGAATTTGTTATTCCTTATTTTCCAAACAGAAGTTTGGACCTCAGGAATGCCTGGGTACCAAAGCCACATCTGGTGACAGGTCATACTCATCTTCCAGCCCTCCTTCTGTTTTGTTTTCATATGAAAGGTTGTCATCAATTACATTTTTCACATTTAAAGATTAAGCTTTGATAAAACTCTCTGAACATCTAGAGGACTCATGACTTAAGAGTATTTGTAATTACCGAAACTTTGCATTACCCCATGGAAAGATTTATTTTGTATTAGTGCCAGAAAATAAGGAGTTGCTGAAATGATGAGGGCACAGATGTTCTGAAGAAATTCTGTTTGACAAATGGACAAGAAGTGACATTCAGTGCCACTATAGTGTGAAGAAATGTATCATCACTTAAAAAAAAAAAAAGAAAAGAAGAACATAATAAATAAATATTAGGTGAATAAAATGGAACACAGATCACATTGTTCTATACAAGCGTGGTTAAAAGTTCTAATGTAACTGGCCAGAACACAACAATGCAGTTTTTCTACATTCTTTCTCACCTTCTTTTAGACCAGATATCTTCCTGAAAAGCTAAAATTCTGTTAGAAACTACAGTGGAAAAGAACAAAAAGGAAGGAACTTATATTGGGGAAAAAAAGGTTAAATGTCCCCTGATACAGCATGAAACTTCAAGAGGCAGTTTAAAAATAATCCCAAAAACCTATTGAGACTCGGGTCTCAGGGCAGCACTATACTTTTACTTCCCTTTATTTTTTACATCTCCTTTGGCTACCTAGAAATAGTCTGCTTGAATAAAAAGCAGAGGGACCCTAGTTAGAATTCATGTTGTAATATTACATTTCTAATTTTCTCCGAGAAAACAGGAATATTATATTTATTATTTAATATACAGGTTCTTATTAAATAATTGTATTGGTGTTTGGGAATACCATTGAACTCAAAGGCCATTTTGAGTCAGGGAGCATTTCAGAATAAGGTCTGCATATAGATACTGTCTCCAACACTTTGTCATTGATATAGCACAGTGAAAGCAAAATGTCAAACAATCTGCAGTGATAAAAGGCAAAGAGTACAAAGAACAAAATATAACTTAATCTCCCTCTCACATGAAATCACACCCTGAATTAATTTAAATATTTTATTTGTGTGAAAAATGTCTTATTCTTTGCTTCTTTTATTTGTGAAGCCATTTAGAAACTCCTTTTTTTATAATTATTTTCTTTTTTCATTTATAACTAGGAAGAAAAGGAATAGAGAAAGATCGTCAGAAAGAAATACAAACACAGAAATGCCTTAAATACAACTGTGTTTGTCCATATGCCAAATACCCATGTTTTAGCAAACGACTTACATGAGGTACAGATAACTTAAATGATATGTGGATATAGCACACCATAAGCAAACAAATGAAGCACAAAACAAGAAAGGAAGAAAGAAGATCCAGGATCAGTTCACTGCACAGCTGTAGGAGCAAGGGTAGTGGAGTCTTAAAGTTCAGCCAGTCTTTTTAATTCATAACACAGTTACCAAAGAATGTGATAGTGACATTTCTCCACAAAGTGTCAAATATTTGTGCTGCCACTAGAAAGGTAACTGTTGCATTTAAAGGTATCAGTTTCTTGTTTGGTAAACTTATGATTATTAGTTGTAGCTAGTATAGCTGGCATTTAATTCTGACTGACTCTATAACAATAAAACAATATTCTCATACTTTTGACATATTTGTAGATGTTATTAAGAATAGTATATATATGGATATTAATCATAATAAAAAAGCATATTCTTTGGATTTAAAATGAGTTGTTATTTATATATTCAGAATCACATTAAAGTGTCTAATGAACCCATATGATAATTAACTGGGATTGTGTCTGGCTCTTGAATTATACAGCAATATGTCTTATCTTGATGATTGAGACAGGTTTTGAGACAGGATGAGAATAAAAAGGCCCAGAAATCATCATCATCTTAAATTACCACAAATGTAGGAATGTAGCCACATTGTTTCTTTTATTGCTCAGTCCAAGAAATGAAAGTCAAACTTTTTCAAATATAATTTATCTTAATTATTACTTTCATTGAAAATATTTTTTCTAGAATTATACACAAGAATCTGATTTCCATAATTAGTGAGAATATAATGTGTTGTGAAGCAGTTGAACATAAGTCTTTCTTAACATTTTGAAGAGTTTCAGACAGTATGAGTCTTTTCTTCTCAGACTGTAGTAGAAAAAAGGTAGTTCAGGCGTGTAACCACTCAAATAAACATTCAAACCTACAGAGCCCTATGAAAGGATAGAGTGTACTGTCATAAGTGTATAAATTTCTATGCTTAATTATTTATTAAATTCCCATGGCTTTATTAAACAGAAGATCCAGTATTTAACTGCTGTATTGGCATTTAAGAAAGGTAACATGGGAAAAACGTATGCTGTCCTTATAATATATATATGTGACTGTAAAAACATACATACCTACAGTTAGAAATCATTTTCACAGCTGAATAGGCACTGCATTTACTTTCCCTTGAAAGGATATTTTTAATATATATCTACATTTACACAGAGAGAGAGAAAAGAATTACTTCAGTAGTTAACGTTGTAGTTAATGTTAAATATGAAATGGGATATCTTTTTATTATTTCTACTCATCATCTGGAACATACAAGCTTCTCTTTCCATATCTTACATTTTTTTTCATTGATGGTTACAACAAAAGGATTGCTTAAACTACAATGACTAAACTTGAAGTTTAGTACTGTTTTTGTTCCTTCTGAACCCTTATCTTTGCTAAAATAAACATATAAAACTGTCTAATTTCTGACTCTTTTCAACTCCTAAAGGAAATTATTTTCCAATTTATGAAGTACCTTAGTACATGGAGAATCATAGAATGGTTAGGGATGAAAGGGACCTAAAAAAGCCTCTTGTTACAACCTCCCTGCCATAGATAGGCAGGGTTGTCATTCAGTAGACCAGGATGCTAAGAGCCCAATTCAACCTGGTCTTGAACACTTCTGAGAACGAGTCATCAACAACTTCTCTGGGAAGTGTGTTCCAGTGCTTCACCACTCCCTGAGTAAAGAATTTCTTCATAACATCTAATCTAAACATGCCCTCTTTCAGTTTAAAAGCATTGCCTCTTGTCACTATCTGCCTGTACAAAAAGTCTCTCTCCCTCCTTTTTGTTAGCTCTGTTCATGTATAGGAAGGCTGCAGTAAGGTCCGTCCTGGGTCTTCTCTTCTCCATGCTGAACAACTGCAACTCTCTCAGTCTGTCTTCATAGGAGTGGTGCTCCAGCCTTCTGATTATCTTCAAGGCTCTCCTCTGAACCTGTTCTAATAGGTCCATGTCGTTCTTGCACTGAGAAAGCCGGGTCTGGACGCACTACTCCAGGTGGGGGTCTCACAAGGATAGAGGAGAGGGGCAGAATCACCTCTCTTGACCAGCTGATCATGCCTCTTTTGATGCAGCCCAGGATATGGTTGGCTTTTTGGACTTTCAGCACACACTGTTGGCTCATGTCATCACTCATCTACCAGAACCTCCAAGTCCTTCTCTGCAGAACTGCTCTCAATGTTTTCTTATTCAAGTCTGTACTCAGGTCTGGGATTGCCCTGCTTCAGGTGTAGCATCTTGCACTAAGACTTGCTGAACTTCATGAGATTCCCATGTGCCCATTTCTCATGTTTGTCCAGGTCCTTCTGGATGGCATCACATCCTTCTGTTGTGTTAACTGCACCACTCAGCTTCGTGTCATCTGCAAACTTGCTGAGGGTGCACTCAATCTCATCTCACTCTCTATATCATTAATGAAGATAGTGAAAAGCACCAGTCCCAAGACAGAGCCCTGAGGGACACCACTTATCACTGGTCTCCACCTGGACATAGAGCCATTGACCACAACTCTCTGTATCCAGCCAGTCAGTTCCTTATTCACCGAGTAGTCCATCCATCAAATCCATGACTCTAATTTGGAGATAAGGATGTCATACGGGACTGTAACAAAGAATTATAGAATTCTAGATAGATGACATCAGTCAGTCTTCCCTTGTCTACCATTGCTGTAACTCCCTCACAGGACACCAGATTTGCCCTTAGTTAAGCCATGCTGGCTACTTTGAATTACTTCCTTGTCTTTTATGTACCTTAGCATATTTTCAAGGAGGATATGCTGCATGATTTTCCCGGGCACAGATGTGAGGCTCACTGGTTTGCAGCTCCCTGGATCTTCCTTTCTCCCCTTTTTAAATATGGAGTGATGTTTCCCTTTTTCCCATCAGTGGGGACTGATCACTGTGACTTTTCCAATATGGTGGAGAGTGGCTAGGCAACAAGATCAGCCAGTTCCCTCAGGACCAAATTTAACAGATTTTGTGTTATGAATGCTGAACTGATTGCCAGGGGGCAGGGCCTGGAAAATATTTGCATTTGTGATAAATGGCATCATTACACCTTTTTTTATTCATGGTTTGCTGCTTAAGTACTATACACTTCTGCAAAGGACAGGCACTGGTCAACACAGAGAAGATGTCCGTGTGCTTTGCCTTCACTGCTGCTGGCTGTCATTTCACAGGAACCTTTACAGAGTTCAATCTTTCCCCTGGAAACACTCTGTAGCCTGTGGGGTTGTAGAGTCAGAGTAGGTTTGGGCAGCAAGAAGGAAATTGCCTCCCTGGGTCCAGATTGTCACATGTCTAAGGAAAAATAAAAAAAAAAGGAACTGATTGCTGGAGGAAGTGAATACAAAAAACTCAAACCAAAACCAAAACCAAAAAAAACCCAACTCAAAATACAGAGGACATGGCAACAAAATGACGTTTTGAAAACTCTTCACTGTGTGTATTTAATTCAAGAACTTTTAAACTAAAAAGCAAGAGAGAAGGTAACAGCTTTTCCTGCAGGTATTTTTTGTAACTAAATGTATCATTGCTACATATAAAAAGAACTTCTGTGACCTTTACTCATATGAAAACATTTTCACTAGATCTCAGTTATACATAGAATGTTTACAGTTAGAGAAGTTGGATCATGAGAGATCAAATTTATCCCAACAATAGCCTGGAAACATTCCAGAAGAATTTATGGAGACAGATAACTGACTGAAAGCTTTGTGCAGTGTGTGGCCACTCCACTGCAAGACTGTTTAACTCTTCCTATTGTGAGGTAACGAGGCAGGACTGGACTAGCAGATCTTGCAGCAAACCAGTAGATATTTTAATCTGCTAAATAATATATAGCTCAAGTAAAAAATACTGTCCAGTAGCCCTACTTCTAAGCCATTAGCTTTCCCTCCAAAGCTCAAAACACTATTTTCAAAAGACATATTGTGCTGGCATTAAACACATGATCAGTATGATTACTTTTCAAGAGGTTGAATGCACGAAGGGGGCTGGCTTCAGTGACACTGCACTTTTGGAACATGCTCAGCTTTTCACTGCTCCAGAGGTACCATTCTTTCAGACTTGCCTCTTCAGGACTGCTTACTACTAGTCTGAAGTGCTGACCTCCAGGCTGATGACAAAAATTGTTGGTTGTTCAGAGCTGATCCTATCCTTACCTTAATCGCTGACTGGTGTTTTCTTTCCGAAACCAGCAATCAGCTGTTTTTCAGAAGGAGAACATGAAAGGGATATGCACAGAAGTCTTCTGTAATGTTATAGGGGATGGACGAAGCATGCAACTGAGATAATATACCCTGTTTAGAAATGTTAAACAAAAATGTTTCTTGCCATGTGTGAGTATGTAGGATTGGGTGTGAATGAGCTGTCTGACTGCCTTTAATGTGGCTACTTGTTTCACAGGAAGTTGCATTATGTGATACAGTATTAAGAAGCACTGAGTCTGATATCCTAATTTTGAGTGTTAATAATTCGTGGTTGTATACTGAGATCTACAAACATTTACAAAAACTCTACCCCTACAATATTCATAACGGTTTAAGTTATAAACTAGGAAATATTACTTTTATTTTCACTATTTTTAAAAAGAAGTTTGAGCTAGGTTACTATATAAAAAGTTATCACGAGATAGAGATGTTTACAAAGTACACAGTATAAGAATATTTAATATTTATTTAACTCCACTACAACTTATTCCTTTTACTTCATCTGATTTAAGAAACTTAATTTTCCTCCCTATTTCTTTTAAACATGAGGCCCTCATCTTTTGTGTCTTGATGGTTTTTTTATTATTTTATTTATTTTCTCTAACAATTTTGAGAACATGAATTGCAATTAGGGGCTTGCATTGGCCCCAGACTCTTGTGTTTGCTGATTGTGTAGATTAGCAACTGTTAAGTAGTCATGAAGGAGTTGACAGCTTACACTAAATGATCACTGTCTTGAGATTTTATTACATTTCTAATTTGTAGAGAGAAGATGAGCAGATCTAAAATATATTTTGTACAGCTGGACACTCTTATAGTGACTGAAACTGAGAAGTCAAAGGATAAGCAAACAGATCCTAAAATGAATTAATCCAAAACGTGTGTTTTTGCTGACTAGTGTTATAAAGAAATGCTCACTGATTCATGCAGAGCTGGTTTTGTGAGTCTTCCATATAAAGGGTGCTGACAATATTGCTCTGCTACAGCTCTTTGACTTTCAGGTCTATAATCTAACTTGACATAAACAAGAAGTTTACAAATTCCTGCTCTTCAGCAAATCCTCAACTGCATGTTCCATCAGCAGTCTAAGTTTATGCATGTTTCTGAATCAAGGTCAGGAGGAATCTACAACCACCTTAAGTTCCTTAAGTCTAGTCTAAAATAAGAGAATGACAGAGAAAGAGAAAGTAGTCTAGTTTATTGTTCTGATGTTGAAAAGTTTGGTAAGATCTTTGAGAAAAACAAGAGGTGTTGTCAGCATATGAGAAAATAGCAAATGCATGTTTTAGAGTTTCTTGTATGGTACAAATCCCCACTGGTAAAGTTATTATTTAGAATTTGGATCATAGTATGAAAAATATCAGATTCCTTTGCTTTTGAATGCGGTAGAAAAACATCATTGAACTACATGAAATAGAGAACATGAGAGAGAGTTGACTTCAATTAACTGTATTGAGCTATTGAACTTATTTGTTCATCCCCAACTTTTCTTTCTAACTTTCTTCCATGTGATTTTTTTTCAGTAGTAAAAAACAAGGTGGGAGGAAAGGGAAGAAAGAATATTTCCATTCTCCCAAACTTCATGTACGAATTTCTCTTGAAATTTGCCTGCATGTTACTTTCAAAAACTTGGAATGGAAGTGGATTACTTAATTTGTATGGAAGAGATTATTAATTTTATCATTATAAGGAGAAAATGGAAAAAAAACCAATGAAGGTCATCCAGAAAAATTTAATGTTCAGGAAAAAGAAAGAAAATGGGGAAAAAAATATAGTCAAGGCAACAGAGGAAGAAAAGAACATTCTGCTAATGTGCAAGATTGTTTTACAAGTAACAGAGCTATTTTCTTTTCTGTTCACAAGCAATTTGTGCAGTTTCCTGTCAGACAACATTGCATTAACTGCTTTTATCATAGAAAAGCAAAATGACAAAGCTGATATAGTACTCAGAAGAGGTGATATCTTGCAAGGACAATATCCTGATCGCATTTGTCTGTGCAGGAGATAAATACATTAAAAGTCCTTCTAGTACATGGAAAACAATCAAATATGAAACTCTCTTTTGGGCAGAACTCCTCCCCACCTTCTTTATTATTTTCTGAATAGCTGAAAATAAAACACCAAATGAACCCTGGAATTCCTGGGTAAATATATAAATAAGACATAATCAATGGTCTTAAGGCATTAAAAATTGCAACAAAGTGCTATCACCTCATATTTTTCAGTACTCAAGCTAGACTATATCTGTCAGTCAGGACTTCGGACTAGAAAGGATGATGCATCTCAAGACTATGGATTCTCATTGAAGTTGTGTCAGGGGAGGTTTAGGTTGGATATTAGGAAAAGATTCTTCACCCAGAGGGTGGTTGGGCACTGGAACAGGCTCCCCAGGGGAGTGGTCACAACACCAGCCTAACAGAGTTCAAGAAGTGCTTGGCTGATACTCTTGGACACGAGTGTGACTCTTAGGGATGGTCCTGGACAGGGTCAGGAGTTGGACTTTGATAAACCTTGTGGGTCCCTGCCAACTCAGCATATTCTATGATTCTGTGATTCTATGATTCATTACTATAAACTTCCTAGTTTTAAAACTTGCAGTTTAAGTATAGTTGATATCTCTTTTAGAAGATTATACATAGTTTGCTTTTGATCCCTCAATCAATTATTTAGAAACTGTCCACATAAATAGTTTTAATTTTTAGAGGAAGTTCCCAACTGATACTTATGCATTTCACGTTGTCACAGAAGTAGAATAAGATAATTACAGGAACTGATCTCTGATGTCTTCCTCACAGTCTTCTGAACACTGAATTAGTCTCTTGTGCTTAATTCTGAAGTGCTGTCTGAACACCTGCAACGTACATCAAAACAATATACTTCTGCAGTTCTGTTTTTTCCCCTCTAGCTCTACTGAACGTCAAAATAATCTTACTTTTGTTAATTCCCTAAAGTGGTCAATAAAATCTATCAGATATTGGAGCAGCAGGAGAATACAAGCTTAGCAGGTGATTTGGAATTTACTAGAAATGTACTTGGAATAATTCCATGAATTAGTAGGAAAGGATTCTTTGCAAGACACTTTAAGAAAAAGCAGAGTGAAAACAATGTTAAAATGAAAGGGATCAAAGCAAGAAATGTGACGAGGTTGTAAGGAGGACATTTAAACCATTGTCTTCCTAGGAAAAGCTAAAAAGTCATAAATAATTGTCTCTGTGTTTTGACTTTGTTTACAAAAATATAGGCAGAAAACGGAATTCAAGCAGAGATAAATTCTCCAGTTGAGTATTAGAAGACTCTGCCATGCACGGAATCATTCTGTGACAACGTTTGTCACAGAAATCTTTAAAACAAAATTCTACTAGAATTTTATTATTTTCTGACAAGGAAATAATATAACTACTTAAATATAAAGATAGATATTGGTTAAAAATTTTAACTGTTAGGTATACTTCTCATAATTTGTAGTAGATATTTGCAGAATAACTTTTTTAAATGAGCTTTTTAAATCTTAGTACAGAATTTCTTTCTGAAAAATTTTTAAGAATCATTGAAGTCATTTGTGTGTCTCCTGTTTACTCCAAGTAAATGGTAGGATTTTGAAATCAAATGCAACTGGAAGAATCAAATACTGAACAAATCAAATGCAACTGGAAGAATTATATAGTAGAATCAGAGAGAGAACTTAATTAAGAATTCTTTAGATCGAGTTCATAATTAACATTATAACAGGTGCAATTTTAAGTACCTTTCTTTGGTGACTAAATTCAGAAAATATTCATAGTACAACAGTGTTTCAGACATTGAGAAGAGTAATGAATCCTATGTATATGTTTCTCCTTTCCATTAATTTATTAATATGCTACTTTTATTAGATGTATGCTACTGAGTTGTTTGTTTGCTTTTTTTAATAGCCGATTAAAGCTAAGGTGATTAAATAAAATACTCAAGGCATTTAATATTTTCATCTAAAATTTTGGAGAATTATGTGATAGTTAGATTATGTCAAGAGAAACTATTTGGCATTACCCTAATTAAAAAAATGTAAGTGACATATATTAAATAAAGCTCTGAAGGAATACTATTGCATATTTTAACCTTATTCTATAAGGCTTGAGTTTTTCTAAATATCTTCTTTCTTGAGGATACATTAGTATTCTTTCTTTGTCTCCTGTAATTTAGCCTCTTTTCCTGAAAACTAGAATTTATCTTTTTTTTTTGTACTATATATTTCAAACTTAAAAAAAATAAATGTTTAGAACAATGTGTATTAATGAATTGATGGTAAGATTTATGATGCTGTAGCTGTGTCTGCTGTTGAGTCTGAGGTATAAACTTATGATCTATCACCATAGGACTAACCATTATAATTGGGTACCTGATGAAGTTATCTGCAATTAATTAGGAAATGGAGTCATCTCAATAAAAACAAACAACAAAAAAAAATAACTCTTACGAAAAATAAACCATGTAATTTTTGCAGTACAAGAGAGTTATCTGTTGGATCAATTTGGAAAGGTAGGCTAAAAATCTAAAATTCCAAACAAGCTTACAGTTTATGAAACTCTTACCCTACATATATTATTCACCCTGTTCTAGTGGGAGGCACCTCAAAAATGGTATGCAGACTGTTTTTGGGGTTTTTTTGGAGGGGGAAGGAAGTCTTTATAAGAATTATTTATGATATCAACTAAGTATTGCAAAAGATTCTAGGAAGGAAATGCAACCATTTAGCATCCAGGGACTGGAATTTTAGTTAGGAATAAGCTGTATGAAGAAAAAAAAAAAGAAAAGAAAAATCCTTAATAGCTTAAAACACTGTGACTTGTGTTCAGAAAGGTAGAAAAATGCTAAACAAAGGAACATTCACATGTCTAAAATGAAAAAAATGAGCAGCTGACTACATTTCTGAGTTTACAGAAACTACCTATTTATCACATTTCCCAGTCAGAACATCATGATTTGAAAGGTATAGTGTTCAGCCTGACTTCACTCTGCAATTTTCCTTCAGATCATCAGGAATGAACTAATATCAACCATGAAAAAATAAAATCTTTATTATAGCAAAAACTTCCAATGTTCTCCTCTGCTTAAACTGAAAGACATACGAAAATTACAGGATATATCTTGAAAAAATTGCTGTCAAACCAGGTTGTTTGGGATTTGGGTTTTTTTTGTTATCTATGATATGGCTACCAGATTTTTGGTTGCTATCTTGAAAATGTAATAGTCCATTTACAATTTCATGCTGCTAACTACCTGATAACAGTGGTAGTTGGCAGATGACTATCAGGGTATGTATTTGCAACATGCTCCTCTGTACTTTGCAAACACTAACACTTCAAGAGCTGCAACATTATTTAATTATGTTTATGTTAAAGACAGCAGGTAGAAATTGCTGATATCTTCTATTCTAAGACATTTCTTCAGCTGATTGGAATTCTGCTACAATTCAGGATAGAATTTCTACGGGATATATATGTTTCTGAACATTAATTTTCATAATTGCAGCAAAAGCTGTTCAACTAGATTGAATCTGGGGCACGTATTCCCATATAAAAGAAACATTAAAAGATTTTTGAAAGATTCTTTCCAAACACGCTGGAAACAGGTGCATGCATGTCTGGCTATATTTCAGAGGAATGGTGCTTAGTGGAGGAAAAGTATATTTGCTGGTGCAAAATCCAATTATATTTGACCAGGTTATGGGCATCTAAAGATGCAGTTACATATTTAATTTATCTGAATATTTGCAGGTAGCTCATTTATCCTTCATGTGCTTTATTCTTGGTGCAGCACATCAGCATATCAGCTTTCTTCTGAACTGCTGCTTCTGCCTTGTGTGCAACATTATGGGTTAACAGGGACCTTGGAGAGTATCTGTGTTCCCAGCACAGTGCCTTGCTCAGGCCACCCAGCTGGAAGCAGAGGGAGTGTTCAACTGGAGCACAGAGCGGTAAAGGCTATGATTATGTATACTCAGCTTTGAGCTGAGGTGAAGACCTTTTCACATTTCTGAGTGCAGGACCATGCAACCTTCATGTTCTTTAAATGTGGTTTTGTCACTTTTCATGATCTCTGCCAATATCAGTGAGTGGCGGGTTTTTGAATATGCAGATTTTCAAAGTCACAGCAAAGCTTTTTAGATGTCAAGTTAAAAGTCAATGAAAACATAATTTTGGCTTTCTTCCAAACTTTGCATTAAATCAAGAAAATAGGAATCTTATGTTAACAACACAAGAACATATTTTTTAAAAACGTTAGAGGAAATATATATTTAGATACTTCTGCCTAACATATCAAAGAGGGGCATCTTTATAGATCTTTATGGATAACTCAACTCCACTGACTTCAGAAACACTGCACATTTCAAACAAGCAAACATTTTTGTTGCCTTGATGAGACAAAGCAGAAGTCACATCATCTACTAAGAGGTTGCAACTTATAGGTTGTAAAGTAGAGCTTCAGAAGCAAATAGATGTGTAGCTTCCTTGACCAGGGTGATACTGAGCATGCATTTCAGCTTCTGGTGGTATATTTTCCACACTGATGCAATGAGATATTACTGAAGGTTTCCTCCATGATTTTGGTACTCACTCTGAATACTATTAGAGAGATCAAATATCTCCTGATTGTTACCAATGTACAGTAGAGACTTCTTCCCAAAATCCTTTTCTTCATGCCTCCCAGAACTGTCCTATTTTGCTATATCCAGATTGTTTGTTTCATTTTCTTTCTGATTCCACATTTTGTCTCATACTGAAAGTTAGATTTGGTACATGAGTGTTCACAGACACATAAAATATAAATGTTCCCTGTACATTTACACCTATGACAAAAGCTTTATACCTTATACCCGAAAGGAAAAGGGATAGTATCAGTCTCAGCTGATGTGTGTCTATAATGTCTGCAAGAGAGGAGCCCCGAAGAAAAGATACAAGGACTCCCTGAAACAACACCTCAACCTCGGCCACATTGATCATCATAACCGGTCTACTCTGGCCTCAAATCGGGAGGCCTGGAGACACACCATCTACAACGCTGCCGTTTCCTTTGAAAATGCCCGCAGGATCACTCTTGAGGAGAAAAGACAACGCAGAAAGAATCGTATCCTGCTGAATACACCATCTAAGGAGTCTTTCTGCTGTGCCTTTTGCAATCGGACATGTCTATCTTGTATTGGCCTCATAAACCACCAGCGTGCCTGTAACAAACGTGGATAGAGCCTTCCTAAATCTTCATTCGCGAAGCCTAGCCATGATGGGTCTTAATTTCTGTAAAAGAACTTTTAACAAATACCAGAATTTATTCCTTGCAGAAATAAAAAATATGTCTTCCTAGATAGTATCTTCTGCTACTAAAGCAATAACATTAGATAAAATGTTGCTTGACAATAAAAATAAAGACTGATTTTCTTTTCTTCCCACAAATACTTGCAAGAAATATATACTTTAAGAATGTTTTTTCTGATTTCTCTTTTACCAACAACTCATGAAGCATCAGATCATGGTAATACTGTGCTGTAGGTCTAGCGACTCTAGGATTGTAGTTCTATGTTAGGTCTTATTCTAATCACCAGGCACATGAAAAGGCTGAGCAGTCATCATCTCTTGTAATATCAAACAGAATTCTGATTTGAGTCAATAGGATGAATCTCATTTACTGAGAGAATAATATTCATTACGAAAAAAGAGCCTTTCCTAATCAGACGACTCAGTTCTCCCTCATCACAGGTAAAGCTATTAGCATTTACAACTTGAAGGTAAGTGATAAAGACACTGTCTGAACATTTCAGGAGAATGTTGAGGCAAAGTAAATCTTGAAAATTGAATGGTTTTGAACTAATTTTTTATAATCATCAATGAGTTTTTAGTCTCTGAAACATGCACTCAGATTACTACATTTAAATATGTTACGGCCTGGTTTGTTGACTCTATCAAATGTACACCCTCACCAGCTCTTTAACAACCATCTTATGTCTGTTGGTAAAGCATCAATACATCATCTGTAGAATACTGTTCATGTGAAGGCTGTAGTCCTAAAGCAAATCTGGAGATATTCATATACTTGGTATGATCAGATTTTCTTTTCTCTTGCAGATCTAAATTTTATGGATTATTATTGATATACAAAGTGTCATTTTCAAGCAGAAACATATTTAACTGTTCTTCAGACCCCAAGGCTTAAAATAAGAGACTTATGTCCACATTTAGGTGCACAACAGGAAGTCTGCTCAGGATTATGAGAACCAATCACCACATGCCGCTCCCATAGACTCCAGTCCAAGTTTTCAGGTGCTCATCTGTCCTCACTGTGCTCAGCAAGTCAGGTATGTGTTCAATGAGGTAATTGATCCTTAATGCTAAGTGTGAATTGAAAGTTGTAATTTTAAAGAGCAGCTTTTAAAGCTATTTGCTATATTAATTTTCCATATAAGAAAGGCCTTTGGCAAGTGCCTCTCTAATTTTCTAACTGTTTCTTTGATTTTATAGTGCTGTCTAACAGAATATCACTATGCCATCGGGTTCATTGGAAAAGAAACTATGGCCTACCAAAATTTGATTTGGTGCCAAATTTTGAATTCTATGGAAGTACAATAAGACAATAATGCAAAGTTTCTACCAAGTGCAGATTACTGTACAAACATTTTGAAATAATATCAATGTTATAGTAAAGAAGAGATTCTCAGATTCTTTTTCGATGTTTGGATACAGTCATTGAATATTTGAAGTTGTGTTGGGGTTTTTGTTTCTGTTCTGGGGCCTTTGGTTGAGAGTTGCTGGGATATTAAACCACAGTCACAGTCTATTTTCTCTGGTGTAATTTTCTAAGAAAACCTTGGGCAACACTCTGATTTTTCAGTTGTTCTTACTGTGCTCAAAGATGACGATGTAAGTGCTTGCAGGCAGACTCAAGAAGTTATTAATCACAAATTTTGTCATGTGGAATTTTCTAGCTTTGGGAATATGCAAAAATATGTCTTAGGTAGATTTGAAACCTATTATTTGCCACATTCAATGTTCTTCTGAAAAATGAATTATTCTGTTAGCTATTCAATGCCTGCAGTTTTTTGTCTTTCATTCAGATATATAGCATAATCAGAACTCAGTTGTCACTAGTAAGCGGATGAATGTTTGTATGTGGGTTGTAACTAATAATGTGCCTACCCTGCAGTCAAAAGGACTTGTGTATGGGTGGTGCTGTCATTACTGTATCTGTAGAAAAATGAGGCACTGTATGTACTAGCTGCTCAGACTGATTTAGCAGCTTCTGCTGAGTTTGGTTGCAGTGCTACGAGTAGTGAAATGAAACAGTTTAATTCTAGCTTATGTCTTTCTGCCACCTCAATGTGCTTCTGTACTAAAAGTTACTAACTGCACTCAAAATTACTGATTTCCAATGCTTAAACTCTCTTGGGGTGGAATAGAGAGAAGACATCTAATTTTCAATAGCTGGCAAACCTTTTAGTTTTCCTCAGCTCCTATGTTTTATTTTCCTGTTTAAAATTCTCAGAGAGCCTTGTCCTGGATAATTGGGAATATTTTTAGGAAATTACTTTTTCTATCCTATCTACTTCAAGATGTATCTTTTATAATGTGTTTAGTGCTAAGGTAAATTACACCAAAGAAATCACTGCGTTTCCAAAGTCATTACATGAATATTCACGAAGAAAGAAACTGTTTCAGCATTTTATCCTAACCTTTGACCTTTCATACATCCTGCTTGCTTTTGGATTAGCCAAATACTGACTAAGAAATGAAAAAGTTCTTGTTAAATAATGTCACCTGGTATGAAATGTTCAGAGGCTGGAACATTATTTGCTAAAATGAAGTTTTGGGTGAACCTAATTAAGAACACAGTGCAGGAATGGACTTGAGGTCAACCTCAATGCCAGACTTGCCAGCTTTTCTCATTGCTTATTATAGATTGCTGGTGCAATCTATGTTTAGCTCTGCTACAAGCTAACTGTACTGCTTTGAATGTGAAGGGAAACCTCAGACAACAAGGCAAACTTAAATACAGATAAAGGCAAAATCAAAATTTTTAAGAGTGCAGGTATCCACTCTTGTGAAATGTGGATGTTTCATGACATTACAGGTTAGGATGCCATATCTATTTTTTTTGTTTATTTAATTGTAACAATAGTAGGTGACTGTCTCTGTACTGAAAAGATGGCTTAGACTTCTTCCTGAAAGCCAATTTAGGGCAATTTCTAAGTGTGACAATTCCAGGCACAAAGTAAAATAGGATTATAGAAACCCCAAATCCATTTTGTATTGTGGCTTGGTCTCAGGATTTAAATCCCTTATGATCTGAGTGATTTTTCTGAACAATAGCAATATGAAGGCATGATTTTACCTGGAATTTTGGAGAGACTGAATTAATCCTTCTCTTTTTGTCATTGATAGGTCATTTTTCTTGTAGTATTCCCTACAATACAGTATAATATGCCCAAGTAACATATGCAGACAGTAGAAATTGAGCTGACCTCTGAATTATTCCACTCTGTATTGCAGAACAAAGTAAATATGAATTAGACATCAAGTCTGAGAATACTCAGCCATAATATTCAAATTGAGCTCGTGATAGAATGAATTAGTTTTTAATAATCTATTCACCTTTTTACATCTGGATGTTGCAAATGACGAGTGAGCTAGTATTCCCACCCGAAATTGTTACATCAACTAGAAGACCCATTCCTTGCGCAGATGTTGTAGCAGGATGCTCTGCCTTGGTAGGTGCCTATCTGCTTCTGCCCAGAATCCGGTCAGAGAATTCAAACAATGCAAGCTGTCTATGATGAGCTACTGGTGGCACCATGGTGCTGCTTTTAGTGTTGAATTATGCTAAAACCAGCCTGGTGAACCAACTGCAAATACACATTCTGCTTTTTGAAGCAAGAGGTAACAGATAAGGTGCTAGCTGACCTGAAGACAAGTGACTGGCAGCCAATCACTTTACAGCTGTAAAAACCCAGTCCAACTTTCATACGGTAGATTATTCTACATACTCTCTTGGAGTTTGTGGAGCTTATCCCATGAATCAGGGATGTCTCTTCATGGTTACTCCCCAGGGGTTGAGTGAGAGAGAGAGTGCCCATGACCATAGTGTTGTGAGTTACATCAATCTCTACTCAATGGTTGTTTCTTTTTGCTAGTTTTGATATAATTGCTTTAATATAATTGCTTTGACATAATGTACTATTCTATGCTATACTATTTTTTAGCTTTTATATTGTATATTAAATAATTCTGATTAAGATCTTTTGTCTGTTCATTTGTCATAATAAATAATTCATTTTTTATAAATATATGTGACTTCCCAGCATTAAAACCTACAGGACTAAGTAGTTCAATCACACCTCTATCATTCCTTAAATTTAAATTGTTGACAAAATCTGAGGCTAATAAAGGATTTAACTTCACCTAGGCCCCTTTCTGAGAAGGAGTTTAAAACACAAGGGAGTCCTTTCTGCATCTTGTAGCTCAACGAGAGAGCTTCTCTAATAAACTTTGTCTAAGCCTTCCACTCCCACCCATGAAAGATATACAATCTTCATATTTAAGGATGTGCTTCAAGTCAAATTTTCCTTGAAGGTATATGGATACTGTTTCAGCATGCCTGAAGAACTTCATAATGACTGATAAATAACTTGATGACTTTGTAATAACTTAGTAAATCTGGGAAAGGAGGTTTTTTTCTTCTTCATTGGAAATAAGAAAGTAAATTTAGCTTTCCAGGGCTGAGTGTAGCAATTAGGATGACTGCTAAGAATCTATGTCCTAATTAGAGAATTATAGAATCATTATGGTTTGAAAAGGCCTCTAAGATCATTGAATCCAACCATTAACCTAACACAGACAGGTCCACCACTAAATTGTGTCCCTAAGCACCACATCTGCATGGTTTACGAACACTTCCGGGGATGGTGATTCCACCACTTCCTTGTGCAGTCTTTTCCAATGCTCGACCACCTTTTCAGTGAAGAAATTTTTCCTAATATCCAATGTAAACCTTCACTGGTGCAACTTGAAGTAATTTCCTCTTTTCCTATTATTTAGGATCATGTCGAGAAAAGACCAACCCCCCAGCCTGTCTACAATCTCCTTTCAGGTAGTTGTAGAGAGCAATAAGGTCGCACCTCAGCCTCCTTTTCTCCAGACTAAACAACTTCAACTCCCTCAGTCACTCCTCAGTAAGTGAGTATGTATACACATATAACCTTGTATGTATATATATATATAATTGAAACAAACCTGTATTTAGAATTTGGATGAAGATAGGATCAAACAAGTGAGAGAGTCTGTTGGAGATGGGACGTGTGGAGGAAAGACTCAGTGCTCAGTCTATGGGCAGTTAAGCATTCCCTGTGTCATGCCAGTCAGGACAGCTGACATAATTTCAAAAACATTTCTTCTTTTCTTCTTGTCTCCTCCAACCCTACCTGCTGGGATTCATTGTAAGCGCTGTATCTATGAAGAGATGCCACAAGAATTTATGAAGATATGGCACAGAAGTCTATATTATTTAGTCACCGTAAATACATGACAGGCAACCGTTTTAGTCTGAATAATTTTTTTCCTGAGTTGGAATAAACAGAGGTTGCAAGAAATAGCAAAACATTACTTTGCCACATTTTTAAAAGAGTATAAGACAAAATCATTGGCCTCATAAGCCACCAGCGTGCCTGTAGCAAATGCGGATAGAGCCTTCCCAAATCTTCGTTCGCGAAGCCTCGCCATGATGATGATAAGACAAAACCACAGATACTCATAAAGAAGTGAACTAGGAAACAGGATTCTTTTGAGATATGTAGCAAGTAAAAATAATCTCAGAGCAACTGGGGTTCATGCTAAATTGAGGTTTGACCATCAGTTAAGGTTCAGGATAAGTGGGGATCAGTTTTCCTCTGTTCCCTCTTGTTTTCTCTTTGCTCTGTCTGTGCCACTTTTGCTTTTTAAGTGTGAATTTAACACTCCTGCATATTCTACACTATGAGATGTCTCAAATCATGCTTTATATTTGACCTGACCTAGTCTTTGTAGTTTATTTACATCTGGCTGGTCAGATATTTGTGAGGTAAAATACCTCAAATCCTTGAGGTACATTGCTGTGGTGAAGGGGTGGTGACTCCACATTTGTTCTATTTTCTGTACTCTGAGCTCCCTATCTTTTGCATCTTTCAGCTTACTGACTGTGCTTCATATATGGGGATATTGCACGTTAGTACTTAAATGTCACAATTTTTCCTTTTTTCTCCTTTTTTTTCACTTGTATCTCATTTTTTTTCTTGCAAAATTTAACATTTTCCTCCTACTATAGTTGCTAATATGCAGTTGCACTTTCTTGTTACACTTCCCACTGATTTCATTCATGTTCTTGGCAAATCTGTTGTAGGATGATGCTTACCTGCCTTATTTTTGCTCCAGAGTTTATTGAACAGAAATCCAGGTGTAGTGATTTGAATCTTGTTTTCCCCAGAGGCTAAGAAAAATGGTAAAACCCCAAGGGGTGGTAACACCTGGAAGTTTTGAAGTTTTGCCCAATGGGTGCTCCTGCAAAATGTAAACATTTCACAAGCTGACCGGAAGAGACGAGTTGTAGTTTGGTTGTTGTTGGAGAGGTGGCAATGTTGTAGAGCCACGAGGAAGGGGCTCTGAGCCCCTCGGGGCCTCTGGGGCCTCCCAACCCCCGGCTGGGGGGACTGCAGAGACTTGGAACAGTGTTAGACTGGACTAAGTGTCTGTAGTTACGCCGGGAGATGTTTTCTCCATCATAGGCAGAAGTAGCGGCAGACGCAGCATCCGGAAACGGTGGCAGAGAGCCAGGACAGATAAGAATTGAACCAAACAGCAAACGACATGCACCGCAGAGAGGAACTCCTGGAAAGAGAGAGGGAGAGAGAGAGAGAGAGAGAGAGAGAGAGAGAGTCGGCAGCAGAGCTATAGAGTTCTTGGGGGTAAGAACTGTACCAGACCTCCCCCAAACTCCTTTGAGACCTCCGAGAAAGGAGGAATAGATGGACTCTTACTTGAAAGAGCCTTGGAGTACAGCAGCACCGGAGAGAGAGGAGCTAAGAAGCTCAAAGACGTCCCGAAGCTGGACCGGGACGGCCAGATGGAATGCAGAGGGGGGTGACCTTGCTTCCCCCCCCTTGCTGCTGCCACGTTGGCAGTTGAGACAGAGCACAGGAGCTCTGGTGGAACTCTTGAGGTAAAGACTTTCAACTGAAAGCTGCCCAAGATGTTCTGACTCAGGGCTGAACCCCTGAGGAAGGGACTTTCACGAAGATGCCCCTGCATTTCGTGATATACCTGTGGTGACGCGAGTCTTGTCCCTGCTGGCAGTCCACAGGTGAGGCCTTCGCTTGGACCAAAGGAGAGCCGAGGGGCTTGGAGACCCCCTTGTGTGTATTGAACAGAGGTCCAGCTACAACAATCCAGTTACTACTGCATGCATGAGATGAGGAAAACCTGCTGCCTTAGAAGATTCTCCTGCTTAGAGACTGGAAAAGATCTGTCCTTCTTTCCCTCCTGGACTTTTATTTGGAGGGGAGAAGAGATCTGATCCATTGTAAATACTATATGTCATGGAAGAGATAGTTGTGATTGTGTGTATAATGTGTTATAATATTTATTTGTACAACCATTGTAATATATTCCCTTTCCCCCACTTTGAGTCTGGCGTGTTTTTGTCTGGAAAACCCATCTCACATTAGGGTGAGATGTGGGAGGGGGCTTAGACTAGGGGATTGGATTTTGGGGCTATCTCAAACCATGACACCAGGTCAGTCAGTTTTTGACTGATGGGAATGTTTGTGTTCTTCTCAATCTTCATGACAGACTTTTTTTAAACCCCACTACTTGATCTGATGCTGACTGCCAGATGGGAACAAGGCCCAGTTCCTTTCATTTTTATCATCCATGCCTGGCCAGCCTTTATGGTGAAATTTTATATTGCCACTGCTTGACAAGTATTCTATGAAAAGAAAGTTTTGTGATTTAGAACATGAATCTTGCTAAAGCTCTTAACTATTTGAAATTACATTGTTTTGAGTTTAATAAAAGAAGGTAGCATCACAAATTGCACTCATGTTGTCCATAAAAGGGTAAAATCTGATCCTGGAAAAAATCAGAGAGTGTATCTTACATATACATGCATTATCAGAAGATGTTATAGCTAAGATATGCTCTATCTCATAAAAATGCTAAAATTCTCTATATCTTTGATTGAGTTCTCACCAATTCACCAGTGTACCCATCCTTGTATCTCTGCCATTGTGTTGTCACATAATGGAAACCCTTCTGTTGCTGCGTGACTCTGTTACAGAGAAGCAGTGGTCACCATCTCCAACACAGATACTAACCAGGTCCTGCTTGTTAGTTGGAGACTCATTTATTAATTGGATTCTGAGAGCATCTGCTAGATTTGAGATTTAAGCAGAATGATGTTAAATATCTGGATCCCCATTGAACCAGCACTTGAGTGTTCAGAGGTTTCCTCTGATCTATTTTCAGGTGTATGGAAAAGCTTTTCAGAAACATCTACAGAATAGCAGCGTATGTGCCTGTGACTAGCTGTTGAATGAGCATAATCAAACTTAACCCTCCAGCAAAAGCCCTTCCTGGCCAGTCTGGGGTCGTAACTGACCCTGATTCCTTGCACAGAGCCTGTTCCTGACCCCCTACACATGGACTGACATCCCTGCCCGGCTTCATCCTGTGCCCTAGGACACACCCAGGGCTGCAGATGCCCCAGTGCCCCTCCTCCGCCTTGCCTCCAGCTGAGGTAGTGGGATGGGCCCATGCTGCCAGCTCCTGCCCTGCCTTGCTGCCTTGGGCAGTCCCTGCTATGCTCAGACCCCAAGGAGCAGGAGTCTGTCCCACAAGGCACCCTGACTCCAAAAAATTTAAAACTGAATTGTGTTGAAGCCAGTTCAATCTAACTCTGGTAATGCAGTTATATTGAAAGTGATGGGTATTCAAATTTGGGGTGCTTGACAGGGATTTTTTTAGGCCAGAGTGTTTTGGGTGAAAAAGTCTGTGTCACAGCCTTGAAACTATGTAGGGAGTGAAGAGGGCCTCAATAGAAAAGGTGACATTATTCTAATGAGCAAAATGCAGTATGGCATTTCATGATTAATTTCTGATTTTGAGGGGCACTAATTGTATGGGAGAAATGGGTCTGAAAATGTGCTTGGACAATTGTGTTGTGGTGGGGTTTGGTAAAGCATAACAGGAGATCCTAACTGTGTCAGACAGCCTCATGTACATGGTGATGAGCCAGTTTTCCATTCCATTTAAATTAATGCTTTCAGAAATTTAAATATAAGCAAAGTTGGGAAGACGTGACACTGTACAGCTTTTTTTGTCCTGACACACCTTGTGAAAGATTCTAGTCAGTTTTGTTAAGGTGTAGTGTTAATTCTTTGTCATTCGCTAACTAGAAAATAACAGCTCATAAGTGCTTTTAGGCATTCTCTCAGCATTAATATGGTTCCCTGATTATTCTCTAATGTGTCATTTTCTAAGTCTAGACTTTCCTTTGGGTAATAAAATTTCATTAATGGAGAATTTGAAATTATCCTCTTTACTTCTTCAAAAGCTTTTTCTTGTATTTCTGTCCAATGCTGTATGATGACTTTAAATTAGTTGGCTCAGAGGCTCACATTTTTTTTTGACAAAGTGATAAAGCAAGTCCAACACTATCCTTAAGGTTCTTTGACTCTGACATATTTATGGACCTGAGCATCTCTACAATTTTTTTCAGATCACAGTTTAGTCACTTTGTCAGTAAAAGTCTGACAAGAGGCACTTTCTCTTACTAAGCCAAATAAAGTGCAATTTCCAGTTAAATAGATTCTATTTGATATTTTTCTCCCTAAGTTAATTTCAGTTTCTGCTCGTGACCTCTTGTTCTCAAGTAATGAAAATGTCAGCAATTATTTCTGTAACAGTCAGACAGTCTTTCTTGACCTCAATTTAGTTTTGATCAAGTGATTTCTTACATGCATTATCCTTTTAACTACACATAACTACACAGTATCTAGTATAAAAATAATTATCTTGGTGAAATGTCCTCTGTAACTTCTATTTCTTGTTCAGTGATCTTGAATGCAAATATATTATTTACGGTCTTATGATAACTTTACCCCTAAAGATACATGGTTCTGACTAGTTTTTCCTTAAAGTTCATATTACTTTTTATCTCTTCTTTTTAAAGTTTTACAAATAATCTGACTTCTTATTATTCAATAAGCCTCAAATATATACTTCTACTTAGTATTCTGTACAGAAATAGTCTCCATCTAGAAAAGTAATTTTCACCTTACTTTAGGCCATATCACCAATCTATTTTTTCATGTTTCAGATACTGAAACACATGTGGAGCTTAACTTTTGCTCACACTTTCTAAATAGCTTGGGTTTGTGATATGACAATGATGTAATCATCACAATGTTTCTTTCTACTGCTTTTATGTATATATCCAGGGTCCCTTATGCTTTTAATGTATATAATGGATTGTTGCGAAAGAGCAATTTGGCCTATTAAATAATCACTGTCAAAGGTATTGGCAAAAAGCAGATTTTAATATAAATTTGTGAAAGTGTGATTTAACAGAGTTCAATAGCAAGGTTCACTGTATTATTTACTACATAGGTGAAGCATACAATGGAAAATGGTGGGGGGGAAGGATGCAGGATGCACCACCACAGTTTTGGGTTTTTTTTTATCTTCCTTCACTGACACTGCCAGGATTACACTGTAGCCCATCTGGAATTTAAGTGATTTCACAGTTACTAAGTTATGCAGAGATTATTATAAACTTAATGCATGTAGATGATTATCTGCTGTACATGTACATGTTTTAACACAGATTACACCCCTTTATTTGTCCAAACATTTTCTATAACCTTCAAAACACTTTCTTTTTTAATTTTTCTGACATTTTAAAACTAACTGGCAATGTGATTTAATTATCAACTCATACTGTAAGGAAATTTCCTCTTCCATGTTTTTCTGATCTGTTGAAGAGCTATTTCTATGGCGAGAAGATCTGAGATAAGGATTTGATCTGTCAAAAAAACACAGATATATTCTTCCAATAAGTACTACTTATGCTTAAAAAAGATTTCAACAGTGACACACATACTGAAAAAACCACAGTAGATCTTCCAAGTTCAAGTATCCTGATGATGTTGCTAAGCACTCATTATATGCTTCTTCATATTAAATGGAATAGATATTCTAATTTATATTTTGTAAAAATCATTGCAAGTCAGACAAATTCTTTAGGCATTTGTGGTAGTGATAGGGATATTAATTTATACACGCTTTTTAATAAGCTTAGAGAAAAATCAGTTCTCATTTTCCTACATTAAAAAATGCTTGTTTGCCATTTCTTCAATGTAGCTCAGAGTCCTAAACGAGTAAGGTATTCTGACTCTTTCCCCTGATCCACTTTCAGTGATTTTTTTTTTTTTTTCAGCTGCAGATTGGTGTGTTCTAAAATTTTAACTTTCCAATTAACTTGTGAAGAAATGAAATGCAAAATTAAAACTATAATATTCCTTTAACAACTGTGTCACATTAAATAGAAAGAGTTACCGCCTTCAAAGGAACATCATTGTATCTTTCTCTCCCCTTCATTTCACTAAGTGCAAGGATGCACAGCTGCTTCATGCTCATCTTATTCAAGAGCCCTTATGTCCTTCTCTGCTGCTCCCCAGCCAGTCAGGCCTCAGCTTTTGCTGGTGCCTGGGGTTAATCTGTGCTGGTTGTGAGGCTCCGCATTTGCCATTTTTGAACTTCAGATGTCATCCCATTTCTCTAGGCTGATGAGACCCCTCTGAATAGCAGACTACAGAATATTAACCAGTCTTCCCAGTTTGGTACCATTTGTAAACCTGAGTGCCTGAATTTCTTCACTATGGAGATCAGTAGTGCCATTAAACAGTATCAGAGCTAGCACCAATCCCTGAAGAACAATGCCACTATCTGAGGGTAAGCCATGGATTTAAACAGTGGCATAATTATATTTTCTCCTTTCTCTGTGGTTTCTTTCTTAATGTTTCCCAACAACTGATTTTCTATTTTTGATTTATACTGCAGGTTGAGCTTATACTTTCATGGATTTACCTTTCAGCTGAGAACCTCGCTGCTGAGTGGTTGTAGTCAGGCAAGGCAGGTTTTACATATGCCAAAAGAAATGTTCAGTTTTTTGTCCCATGTACCTTGAATTTTACCTGCTATATCATTTAGCGGTGACTCAGAGCAATAGATACTGTAGAAGTCATAATTTGTTTTTGTCCTCACACAACCTAAGGTGCATACACTATTTAAATGATCATAACTATGCTGAATTACATAAATCCATATGGAACACTTCTGGTTACTTTTAATGCTGGATGAAGAACTGAACATTTCTTCTTAGCTCCTTTTTCCTGTCTCTTATCCAACTGCTTATTGAAATTTTTTCCTACTTTTGACTTTGTTTACAAGCTTCTTTTTGTCCTTCATTCCTCTGTAGAGCTGTTGAATCTAAGTGCATCATCAGTTTACCCTAGTGGAAACATAGTTATAGTCTCTTAAAATATCATCTGTTTCATTTCCCAGAGTGACATTTTCCTAATTGATAGGATGATGCTGATAGTATCCAGAAAAAGCTTATTGGCTGTTCTCACTGTCTTTCTTCTCTGAGGATTTGGTAATCAGTATCTTAATCCTGGTCAGACACTCTCTAATAGTCACACAAATCTATATTCTCATTTAAGCTTGGTATTTTGACCCATTCAGATTCTGTCCTGAATGTGTTAATATGTTTAAATTGAAGTTCTCTTTTGCTTGTCATACTAAGCTGGCACATGCATTTTTGTATTTACTATCCCAGTGACTGTCAACAAATTTCTGGTGCATTTTTTCATAAATGCATTCATTTAGGGCAAGATATTCCAGTTTCTTTTTCTTGTTTCCTGTTTCCTTAGACATTTAATATTGGTATGGAAATATGCTTGCCACTCCTTTGGCTTCCTTCTTGAAATACTAACGACATGCTATTTAAGTATCAAGCATTATATTTCATATTTCTTTCTCAAATATTCCTAATATTTATTTGTCTTATTTCAGAATGCAAAAATCTTTATGCATACATTTTTGGATAAATCTTTTCCAATGTTTTTCTACACCTTTTAGGTTGTTATGTTTCCTGAACTCATCAATTTCTAAGCTCAGTGACAACTTTCTTAGTTTTAAGTGTCAACAGATTTGCTCTCAAAATGGTGATGTCATATGCAGGGCTACAGTAAGAATAGGACAAGACTCGTAAGCTGAGAATTCTTCTTCTGGAAGTGCATTCTTACAAATAGTACTAGTCCTGTGAAAACTAAGTGACTTTAAACAATGTCTGAAGTTAACATCAGGAAAAATGTCCTTTCTAATATATTTTATACTAATTTATATTGATTACATTATATCCCAGTGTGAATGGTGGAGAGAAATGGATGGGAAGCCATGCTCTTTTATGCACCAAAGTATCATATTTGGATCTGGTCAAAATAATTTAAATAATGTACTATCTATAGTTTTTAATTTTTTATTTTAGGTGTTGCTTATTTCTATTTCTCTTCTTCATTGCTTCGTTATACTTCTCTAATCTTAGTTCATACAGATCTACAGTAGAGATTGTGTAATATTGTGAACTGCATACACAATTGAAATTCAAAAAATCTGCTGTCTTGTCTGAGTTTTTCTGCCCTTGAGAGGAATCTACAGTCCATAGCCTTCCATTCTACTGTGAAGATTTTTGACAACTGACACTGCATCTTGACAGAGCTGGATGGCTCAGAATATACCTTACATTAAGATCAGTCAGGATTTAGGAACTATTTGCTCTTCTACATAATTTCCCTGACAGATTTCAGTCTACAGGGTTTTCTAGGATCATGTCAAAGTATGACATCAGCACCAGATCTGCTGAAAAATAGAGTGATGATCCTCATTTCTTTTAAAAGCAGAAACAAGAGACTTTCTTTTTTTTTATAACTCCTGACTGTGTTACTTAGGTTTATACGGCAATATATACAGCATTGCCATTACTAGCAACAGGCCACTGACTTTTGCACTGAATTTTTTCTTTTTTTTTTTTTTAGTTTCTTTATCTGCAAGAGCATTTTTTACTCATTTAATTACTTTTTCTTATTTTTTATGCTATAATCATATTTTTTAATAAAGTAATGAGTAATTGTTCTGCATAGAATGAAAGATGAGGCCTTGACAGTAACAGTGAAGCAGAGACCTCTGCAGTGTGGAGAAGTATACAAATGAGATGACAAAAAAAGTACTCTTGAGACTGAAGCTATGAAAAATTCAACAGTTTTGAGCTAGGGTGGTGCAGATTCGGGAGCTGGTCAGAACTGAGTTTACAGTTACAACTGTAACTGAGTTACAGCTAAAAGAAAAAAGAGCAACTATCTAAAATATAGAAATATTTTATTTATTTTTAAATGCACAAATACATAAAGAATAGAAGAATAGTCTGAAGTGGACCCACCAATGAAGAAGAAGAAACCATCAGAACCAATAGCATGTTCCTCCTGGCAAAGCAAAATAAACAGCATCACTGTCCTCCAGGAGATGAACAGGGGAACAGCATAAGGATTAACAGCCGACAAAAGGGAGAACTAGAAATTTTCTGTAAAACAAATTTTAAGTGTATTATTAATGAGATTTGTTCTGAGTTATTTATATAATTTATATTTATAGTTAGTATCATTGTAACTGGACTAACCATACAAAATGGTATAAATTAGTCATGCATTTGAAACTTTAAATAAACTAACAATAATTTTTTTAGCGTCTCATAAAAGGCCTATTCCTCTATTTGCAGATAAAATTTTTTGGGGGTTACAGTCTCAAAATCGGATACATACATGACTTTTCTGCTCTACCTGCAAGATTTATATCTTTTCCCATGAATCATTATAAAGCTCTTCAGGTTGAAGCTGTTTCAGTTCAAAGGAGTTAGGAATGAATGAGGTATTGATTTCTACTAATTGGGACAAGAGTACTGTAATGTTAGGTGATGCTCAGTTTCTGTTTCTCTTCCCTCCGTCCTGTTCTTGGTACTCAAACATTCCCTGTCACTCAGCTGTTGGTTTCTTACCTCAGAATCAGAAGAATTTGTACTGGTTATTACAATAGTACTCTGGAAAGTTCCATTTTGTCTATTTTACAAGGCAGTCTTTCCTGAATGGCCTAAAATTAATGAATGAAGATGACTGGAATTGGAGCACAGAGAAGTGCCTTATCATGTTTATGGATGGCTTCCCAAAGTTGGGATTACACTCAATACATTCTGAATTCCAGTTCAATCCTTTAACATTAAACTATTTAATTTGTTCATCTTATCTCCTAAAATAGGTATGAACTGACTCTTTGGTTTTTGATATTTTTTTCCTTCAAAGAGTGTGGTGGGAAAAAAAACCCAAAACAGGTTAGAGACACAACAGTTTATTAGGCTTAGAAAATTGTATAGTGTCTGAAGACTGCCTAAATATTTTATTCTTTGTTGACTGGAGTACTAACCCTTTTACTGTCATGAGTGAATGTCAGCCATGTTAAGATGTGTAAATAGTAAACAAAATGTGATCTGAAAAGGCCACTGGTGAGAGTCTATGGAAAAAGTAGGAGCTAATGGAAAAAGGAATGTGAAATAAGATAATATGCAAGTACCCAAGAAATGTCAGACGGGGGAAAATTTATTCCAAAAAAGTCGAGAACAGTAGACTTAGAAGGGAAAAACCTAACACTGCTGTAAAAGACAGCACCAGGCCAGAGAAAGACACCCCTCCTGTTCTCTTCAAGGCCTTTTATCTTCTCTGGCCTCCCCTCCAGGCCCTCTCCACTCTGCCAACCTGTAATATCTGTTTATCTCTCCTCATGAGAGAGAGAGAGAGAGAGAGAGAGAGAAAGAGAGAGAGCCTGCAGCTTTCTCTGAAATGCAGAATGAAAAGGGAAAAAAAAATTCCAACTATCTTTGAGAAAGGTACTTCTTAGGAAGGAAAGACTTCCTAAGTGAAACAAGTCCTTATCTCATGGTTACAAATCTTCCTGAAGGATATCTACGCTTACAAGGAATATAATTATTTTATAATTTTGTAAGACTGTAAAGATATTTGAAAGAAATTATTATTTGTGTAAGGTGCTAATGATATGAGGAAGCACAGGGAAAAAATTAAACCTAAGTTTAACTTTGTGCAGTTAAGAGTGATACATCAGCAGCCCTGATTAGCCACTCAGCTTTTTTATATAATAATTTTTATAAATAATTTGTGGTTAAACAATAATTTAGACTGTCTTATCTTTCTGTTTCAATCTCTTCAATTTTGGTGAACGGTCTTTCTGCATCTATGTTTCATGACATATGTCTCAGAAATGGTCTCCCACTTAAAGTCTAATTTATCCTCCGGCACATGCCCATTCTTGATATTAACTTACTGTGGTATTAATTATTTTCTTGATTTCAGGTTATTACCCAGAAAGAAAAACATGTTATTTTTGAATACATTCCAGTTCAAGCTCTTCTGTTGCATAAAAACAATGTGAATGTGCAAGTCTTAGACTAGAATATTAAATGTCAATATTTTCCAGTGGAAGAAAATTACTGAACACATTTTTCTTTAATCCATTACTAAATTAACTTATGTGCCGAATAGTAGAAATTGTCAGTGCAATGATTTGGATGTAGATATTCCAGTTGGTTAAAGTACCTCCCACACTATACTGTGTTATATTCCAAGTCTGAAAAGTATAAGACAAAATGAAATTGCATAGTGCAATTACTTAATTTCTGTAAGAAATAAGGAAGGATATAAAATAAATTATTATGTTGTACAGTGCTGTTTCTACTGCTAACATAAGATTCTTTAGAAAAGGACCAGAAAATTAATAATAATAATAATAATAAATAATTAAAAATTATTAATAAAAATATAATATATTATAACATTTGGCAAAAATCTTGAGAATTCATATTCCTCATTTCTTGCTTTTTCTTTGTGTAATCAAGGACAAGTATTTGGGAGTGAGGAACTGAAGAGAATTAACCCAAATTAGTATGCACAGTCAGGAGGTAGATTGTCTATTTTTCAAAACAGGACAAAATTCTAGTAAAGCACTTACCTTTCAACAACTGATGGAGAGAGTGAAAATTCACATTTCAGTGCAATCTCAAATATTTAGAGATGGCATGGATGGTTAAAGAAAAAATTAAAAAAAATACTTTTAGCAGACCTTTTGTGGAGCCTTTTACTTTGTCATTGATTCTCTCCAAGCACCCTGTGTCTCAGGCTGCATTCTTCTGAAAGAAATCTGTATGTTGAAGGATGTTGACTTTTCTAACCATTCTGTTTTTTTAACAACTAAAAGAGTACCCTTAAGGTTCCACCTTTCTCATCTAAGAATTACTTTAATTTCACTTTCTTTTGGAGAATCTCTTGTCATTTCTCTTTCACCTCTTTGGTAGATTTGATGCTCTCTTTCACAGTCCTTAAAGCCACTGACTCAGCTATAGATTAATTTTATCTTTTCCTCCTCTTTCTTTACCCTAACATTTTTCCCTTTATGTTGGTCCCCATATTCATTTCATTTCATTCATGGCCAGTCTTCGTGAACGAAGATTTAGGAAAGGTCATTACCCTTCGAGCCTGTGCAGTGGATTTTTTAGGTGAGACACAGCGTGCGCTGAACTGAGCCCACCCTTTAATCCTGAGGTTCATCTGCCAGGGCCAAGCAAGCTTGGACAGTGGCAGCGAGGTCCTCAGGACGTAGGTTTGTTTAGAGTGACCTTCTCTTAGATGGATGGCCTTACAGGGCTGACGAGCTCCATCTGCCCGGAGGAGTTCCCTGACCGGGAATCGAACCCAGGCCGTGGCAATGAGAGCGCTGCATCCTAACCACTAGACCACCAGGGGGCCCCATATATTCATTACAGAATGACATTGATGAACTGAGTCTTGTATTTTAAAACAGAATTATATATTTTTGCAAACCTTGTGAAAGCTTCTGATTGAGATTCCTCAGATAAAATTATCAGTGATATCAGTTGAGGCTGTAACCAACTGTAACCAATTGCTCTAGCTTGATGATGGGTATGAATGCAACCATAAAAAACATATACCTGTGTATTACCTGATGTTATTCAAAGCATTTCACGATATCCTGGGAAAGACTGTTATTGAAGTGTATCGTGTTGATGAAACCCACAGTTGGTTTGATCACTCAAAACCAGAATGAATCTCTGTTATCATGCCAAACATTTTTCTCTTCATGAGACATAGGAGAGAGAGAGAGAGAGAGAGAGAGAGAATCCTTAAAGAGCTGCATTGGAATTCAGTACTGTTCAGTGCTGTAACTGCATGTTCCAGAAAAAACACTGGTTGTGTTTTCCTCTGCAGTGAAAAAGTAAAAGAGATGAGTTTATCAAAACATCATGAAAGAGAAAAGTAAAATTGAAACCTGAGGACCATTTGTGGTGAAAACACTGCTTACAGCTAACTTTCTACAAAATAATGCTAAGACTAGGGTAGCTGTCAACAGGATAAGGTGTGGGGTTTCAGAATATCAGTGAAGGAAAAAAAAAGATATAAAAGGAAAAAAAAAGACATAGTTATTCGTCTAATTTTTTCTGATTTTCAGTTCTAATAAAAATAATTACAATTTTAGATCTTTGTACAGCATTCTTTTTCCCCAAAAGATTACTCAGTAAAGCAAGAGGCTTCAGATTCCACACTATTTCATAATGCAGCCTTAAAAATCATACCCAGATTTTGTGGAAACTACCTCATTACCTCCCAGTTGTAGCAGGATCAGATGCATATCTTCCTGTTGGGGAGCTTGTCCTATGAGGAGTGGCTGTCCTACAAGAAGTTGCTGAGTGAGCTGGGGTTGTTTTTCCCCAGAGAAAGGGAGGCTCAGTGGAGACCTTATCACTCTGGAGGTTATAGCAAGGTGGGAGTTGGTCTCTTCTCCTAGGCAGCTAGTGATGGATAAAGAGGAAATGGCCCCAAGCAGTGCCAGGGAAAGATCAGGCTGGATATCTGGAGGAATTTCTTCATGGAAAGGGTTGCTAAACATTAAAATTGACTGCCCAGGAAGGTGGTGGAATTACCATCGCTGGAAGTGTCCAAGAAATGACTGAACATGGCATTTGAACCTGGTCTAGTTGGCAAGGTGGTGATCAGTCAAAGGTTGGACTCAGTGATCTCAGAGGTCTTTTCTAACCTAAATGATGTTGTGATTCTGTGAGAATCTGTGATCTGTACTCCTGGTCCTGTTACAATGGTAGTCAATGGTAATTCTGTCACTGACTTTAGGATAGAACTGAATGTTCTTGCAACAGTTAATTACCAGAGAGATTAAATAATGTGTGTCTATGACTCCCACAGCTGTCTCATTAGTGTCTCTAACTGAGCAGAGGAGCGTGCAGTACTGCCTGCAGTATAGACTTCTTCCTTAACTATGAACAGAGGGCTGCCAGTTCTAAAATGTTATTTCTCTGCTACTTTACAGAGCATGTTTGGGGGAGAGTCTTTGTTTTTCCAGTTTAGGTATACCTAAAATTATGTCTTCTCTGCCACATAATTTAGCTTCTTGGCTGTCAGCCTTCTGATAGCCTACTTTGGATAAATTTTCATTTACTCTCAGGTTCTCTTTTCAGGTAATTTTTTCTTTCAAAAGAAAACCTTATGAGTTTTTTTTTGTTAGTTGGTTGGGAGGTTTTGTTTCTTGGTTTTTTTCTGACGATACTTCACTCAAGAGAAATCTTCCATTACACAGTAGCATTGTGTTTATTTTCTTGTACCCTATATAGTCATCTACCACTGTCTCTGAAAGACTTTTGTCCTAAAAACTTCTCACAAACTGCCAGGAATTGCACAACATTTAATTCATGACCTTATTTTCATTTCATAAGAAACATAATTCTGGTCAATGCCAGTGCAACATCACTTTATTATTATTTTGAAATAAAAAGCACAGAAAATAGCACTAGGATTTAAGTATCACCACATAGAAGTTTCCTCAGTGAAATATGAATGCATCAGTTTGGTAAAAGGGCATATGCCAAAAGGGTATGACTGCACAACCCCTCCTAGTCTGGGGCCACACCATTCTTCCTGGATTGATTGCTTTTAAGGATATGGAAGTAATCTTGGAGAGCATTAATGGCAAGGTCTTTAAAAGAAAATCTGCTCAGTGAGTAGAAGATAGCCCTATATGATTAAGTCCATTGCCTTGGTTTTCTTCACTCTCACAGGTGACTTCCCTCTATAACAATTTATTCTGTGAATCATTTATCAGAAAAAGTGTCATGAGATAAAGGGTGGGTTTGCTTTTTTTAACATTATCCAGTGACTCAATTTCTGCTTTACAGGCACTTTTACAGATGATATGTATGATACATAACCTTACAGATGAAGTGTGAATAGTTTCTGAAGTCCTATTCCTCAGTTTTTGCCACTCATTTGAATCCATCTTCACAAACTTCTTCAGAACTCTTTAATTTTCTACGTTTATTTTAGGATGGAAACTCTCAGTCATTTAAATGGTATTAAACTTAGCAGGAAAGAAGCTGCTCTACACTCTGATAGTGTGGTTTATGCCAGTGGATCACAAAATGCTTTATAAACAAATAGAATACTAACAGTTTAATACCTTACAGGAATCACTTTACTCAGCATTGAGTAAAGAGTAAGAGATGTAAAATACCATCTAATAATTACTTCAAGTTGATTTACCATAAGTATACAAATTTTGACTGTCAGGATGTAATTTATTATGCCGATTGTGCCCATAAAAGTAGGCATAACATCATTACTCAGCTTGACGCTTAGTCCTAAAGACAGATCAGATAATCATGTCGTGGATATTTGCATAGTTCATTTGAAATAAGATACTGCAAGCAGTCCTCTGCCACCTTATGGCATGCATGCAATATTTTTGGAAGTGTGGTATTCTTTTTTACACATCTCCCATATCAGTTTGGAACCAAAATATAACTCTTGACTGTCCAATAGACTATACAAATCATCTTACTCCCAAAGATGCTTTCCTCAACCCTGCCCCTTCATTTAGTATAATTTGCCTGAAAGCTGTGAAATTAGGTACTTGAAATTTTCATTTAATACTAGTAGAAAGAAAAAGCATAATTAACTTCATTAATTTTCTTGAAACCAGAGACAATGAAGAAGGGAAACACCTACATTACAGAATAATATGTTAGAACATACTGGACCTGTTAATCTTAGAAATGATTTCATCATGTGAGTTCAGGTTAGGAGTAGGCAGATTTATTCCTCTCCTGGTCTTCATATCCAGATTAAATTTCAAAGAAAATTAACTTCATGCCCAGAGTAGGTGCACCCAAATGCACACGTCAGTAGGAATGATCAAGATACCAGGATATGAGGATATAAGGAGAGTATACTGTCTCTGCAGCTGGTCTGTAGTCCAAGTGCCCATTCTGGAAGCAGAGCTTTCAGAATAATCCTCTGTCTTGTAATTTAAGTGAGGTTAGTTAAACAGTCAGGTAATTGTCGTTCCTGGCAGATAGTTAAAATTTCCCATCTGGCATGAAAAGTATAAAAAGAAAAAAAACTTCCCTTTTAAGTTAAATATGAATTTTTAATAACCTTCCATACCTAGAAATTAATGTAACCATTTTTATTGATTGAAAATGCTGTATCTTTTTTTGTAGAACACAGACCACTTGTTTTCCAAGATCGTGGCTACAGTTTTTGTCCCATTTTTGGGTACCATACCAAATTCAGACAGGCATAGTTTTTATTAGAGAACTTGTCAGAGCAATTGTAAAGAGAAAAATTGTAGGGACTCGTTCAAAATTAGTGAACAGTAACCAAAAAAGAGAACTTTAGGAAACAATTTATATGACTGTAATTGTGCGGCTGCAGAAAACAAAGCTGAATGTAGGTCGTTTGATTTGTTTTCCAGTTTGAAACCAAGCATTTGGGAATAGATGAGGAATGGATTAATGCAGCTTTTCTCCAGTTTCTGACCAATAGGTTATTTAAAATGTAAAAGCTAAATTTCATTAGATTGAAGCAATATTTGTGTATACTGAATTTGGGAACTTAACTATAATGCAGTGTTTTAAGAAAAATAGTTTTCCTTCTTGAGTCATTTTCTATTGAAAAAAATCACCAAAATGATATGTAAAGAGGATGTGTTTTTTTCTTTCCCAAATAGCATATCTATCTGGATTACTTTTTTGGGCCCTCTGGTAGTCAAGTGTTTTGCAGCTGGTGCACTTGAAGTAATTAAGTGATGAGAATTCATCTTACCAAAAGAAAAATGAAGCCAATTAAGAGAATAAAAAGTTAATTTTAAGTGTCATCCTCCACACAGTCAAATACTAATGTTTTGTAGTGCAGAACCACTAAAAATTGAAAGAGATGCATGGAAATATAATCATATAAGTTAAAATTATTTTAAATGGACTTAAAGAGCTATTTCTGCCTTATATATCTTTTAAAAATAAGGGGTTTTTTTATTCAATGTCAGAATATTATCTTTTTTTTGTGAATACATGTCTTACTCTGTGCAAAAACAAGTAACAAAGCCTGAATTCCTACAATCTCTAATAAAAGAAGTATTCTTATGTTGCAGTGTACATGACAAAAGATTTAATCCTGAGACATTTTTACCAGGAAGTTCAGTGATTGAACATGTGACAGAAAACATTTCTTGAGCAACCAGAATTGGAATCCATCATGAAAAGATTAAAAAGTAAATAGGTTTTCCGGAAAGGACGTACATTAACATGGTATGAACAGTTAAGAAAAGTTTATTTAATAGTCTTCACTAACGAAATTTTTATGCTTGAAAAGTATCCAGCAAATCTGTTTAATTCTTTCAATAAGAGTTAACAAAAATAGTAATGTGATGTTAGGGAAAGTTCATAGGCTCTGGACTGGATTAATGGCCTGAACTTTTTGATCTAACTGTTCATGTCATTAAGAGAGCAAAGACCAGGGGAGTGCAATGTACTTATTGCAGGGATGTATACAAAACTAATACATTTAAACATTATTTTTGCATATGCCTTGAGAGTTTATGTGTGTCGGCTACTCAGCTGACATTTTAACCCATTCTGCTATGTGGGGGGTCGGCTCTAGGGCAGAACTGCCCATTCTTGTTTTCAGAACCACCAAAGACTTGAAATATATACATATAATTTAATCCTATACATTTCTTCTTAATTAGACCCTTTGCAGGTAAATTAGGTTCCTGATGTTTTTCTCTAGTTCATTGGCTGACTATGCAAAAAAATGTGAGCATACTGAACATGGAAATGTTCTCCTTTTGGCAAACAAAAAGGCCTCACAACATCTGGCAGTACGTCCGTGTCCCAGTTTTGTACAGAGTTTCTTGGTGGCTTTGGACAAATGTCTGTGTAGAATATTCATTCTCTCTCAATGTGCATGTTCTTGATCTTAAAGAAAGGTACAAAGTTCTATAATCAAAGTTCTAAAAAGGTACTAAATTCATAAAATCATTTGCTACCTGATGGCTTTGTGAATTCCCTGTCAGGGTCCGGAAGGTATTCCCTGGTCTACCTGTTCCTGCCCAGCCAGGACTCCCCTCACATGGCCTGAGGTCAAGGATCCCCTGTCAGTTCCCCAAGGCCCTCAACCCCTGCTGATCCACATCCTGGCGTGGCCTCAGCACATCCACATTTCCGGGGAGGTGCCTGAATCCTGGGGCTGGGGTTACCCCAGTGCCCACATCTGCCTGCTCCTGGATTGGATGGTGGTACTCACCATGAGGTCCCAGTGTGTGGTCCACAGGAAGCACCAATCCTCACTGAGCCTGGCATCCTGCTGCTCAGCTATACAGAGGACACAAAAGTAAAATTCTGAACATATTACTGAGCTGCCTGCAAAATTTAAATAAAATTCCCAGGATATTACTGAGCTGCTTGGAAAATTTAAATTATAATCCTAGATACTAATTATGTTATTTTTTTAGTCAATTTAATAGAGCAGTTTAAAAAATATTCACCTTGGAAGGTGTTTAATGAAATATACATTCCTGAAATTTCATGTGTGGGTGTTCTATTTTTGTATTGAGTTTTCATTGTTGCTTATTTGACATTAAAGAGATAAAAGTACTATCTAACACGGGCTCAAAGAATGTGTTCCACATACTAAACAGAATTATGTATTTTTCACCAAAAACATATTTGAATTGTTGTTGATTAAGGTGTTCACTTCCTTCTTAAGCCTGAAGCATAATAAGTTGAATCAAATAGCTCTAAGTAGCAGCAAATATCAGAATTTGAGAAGTAACAGGTTGTTTAAACTATGCAATTACAGTAAACTGTGAAAAATTCTTGACCACTACTTATTACATTAAATCGACATTAATTTTCACATTTTCTTTCCAAAAGTTTGAGTTTGGATTTTGGGGGTTTGTTTTGGTTTTTTTGTAGGGAGGAAGGTGGGGGTGTGGATTTGGTGGGTTTTTTCACTTTAGCTTTTGAACAGGGAAGATTTTCAAATTATTGTGTAAGTATACCCAAAAAATATTTAGTCATAAATGCTGTGCATAGAAAAAACCCACCACTTTTTACAGTTCTAAATATTCAAATGCATAGAGTTCCCCTACTTTTTCCAGATATCATTGTATTGTAATGATAGGCCATGCCATAGGTGGTCAGGTTTCAAGTGTATTATGGGAACGACTCCATTTAAGGCATGACGGAGACCATTTTTTTTTGTTGTTTTGTGTGTTTGTTGTGTTATTGTTTTTGCTGTGTTTTTTCTTTAAATTCTGGTTTTGATGTAGCATTTTTTTCTTTATGGTAACTGTTCTAGCCAATTCTGTCTCTCTTCTTGCCATCACATATGTTATTGCAAGGCACTTTGTTTCTGTATTTAACAGTACTGCTGATGCAATTGTTCAGTTGGGACAATTAGCCATGTTCTTAGTAGGACTTCTATAATATATAAATGCAAAGAGCTTTTCTGTTAAAGAGGATAACGTGAAGCTCTGCCTCAATTATCTGAGTCTAGGCAAGTGGCTTCCAATGAAATACAAAAATGGCTAGTGCCTTCAACTTCTTTTAATGTGAGTCACTGTTGATAGCTGCAACACTCTTTTAAACGAGACCTTTTCAAGACTGGACCACAGCTTGGAGATATAGATGCTATTATGGCCATTAGTCATGTTTTGAAACAGGCTTTCTCCTAAAAATGCCAGATAAATCAACAGATCATTGTAAAATAAAGTGGAATTTGTCTTAAATTTAGATCAGATCATTTTTTCTAAGACATATTCTTGAAATCCTCCTCTATCTTCCCCCCCTCACTATTTCTACATTTATAAGTCTTTGATATTGATTAATAGGTGTCTTGGTCTCATCAAAAAAATATTTTCAAGGAGAGAGAAGGGGAGAGATTAATTAATCTTTATCACATTTAATTAACCTGAGCTTAAACAATGTTAGTCAGTGCTTTCCCTCATGTACTTAGGCTTTGAAAGCTCTGTTTACAGTAGTATTTCTTCACAATCAATGGCATGACAGAAAAGTCATACATTGAGAAAACATGTTTAAATTGTTATAATTTCAGCCACTCTTTGGGCATTAGTTCATTCTTTGGGCATTGTTGTGATGGTGATAGCAATAAGAATACTTGTACCTTATGGGTATTTTTTTCTCCTTATGAACTTGGAAGTTGGATGCTTGGAAATTTTAATTTTCAAACTTTATATTCAGAAGAACTGACAGAAAAACACTCAAATTATTAGATACTGTTCAGTATCCAAGACATTATCAAATAATACTAATTTTGAGATACCCTTTTATATGCTGAACCCAGGTTCAGTGGGCCATGAAAAGAAGTAGTGAGACCTTGAACACAACTAATTGTTCTACTGTTTGGTACTGATTAATCAGAATAATAATTAAAAAAATATTCTTAGCCAAAATTTTAGTGTAAAATAAAATCTCCTTAGTCTCCCAGCTTGCCTCTAAACGCACATTATTTTAACTTTGCGCTTCATATACTCACAAATATCTGGAACTCTATGCAATGTAACTAATTGAAGTTAAGGTAGATAGACAATATCTGAAGTGATTGTAGCTTTGTATAACATACAGCATACATTTGAGGTATACATGATGAAAAGGAGACAGAAAAACTAAAGATATTGACTTAATAACTCTTTCAAATCTTTGCTATATCAGACGTCAGATAAAAACTAAAATGGTAGAGAAAATCTTTGCATTTCACTGGCATTAGAAACAAACAAACAAACAAGCCAAAAAACAACCCATCCCCCACCACGCCCAAAACAGAATCGAAACACCTCCTTCTCAGTGAACAATCCAGTTCAGAGAGAGATATGTCCACCAACACTAGCTAAATGTGGATTCCACTTGGCACACACTTAGGTACTCTCTACACATAGCTATCCTTTTGTAATGTAACCTAAAACTCCGTTGGGTGCTTCTCTCCCTCTGATTTTATCACAGAAAGGAAAGATAAAAATTGGGTGTGTGTCAAGACTTTTGTTCTGAATACAAGATAGAATTAACCAAATAGATTTGCAGTGTCTGAAATTTTACCCTATTGCAGTTTCAGCTATGCAATTTCCTTGAAGAACTGCTCTGACAGCTTTATGAGTAATTACCATTGAACCTCCAGTGTTTTCTTGAAAATGGAATTTTTGATTACATTTTTCTTCTAAGAAACATTGAAATCAGCAAACTTTGTGTTTGACTGCATTATGCATTATGGAAAAGGTGATAAACTCATGTGCAGTAGAAAACATGCAATTACCATTACTGTTAAGATGCTAATTTGACTTTTCTAAGCTACAAAGACAAAATTAATTTCAATGTTGGATACTGACTCATATTTATTCTTCTTACACTTTCAATACAGAATTGTTCTACTTCTTCTTTGCATTATGTTGAATAACAGAATAGAATAATAGTATTCAATTAAGATCTATATGACGATTTTTCCAGATGAATGCATTTGAAAAATTATATCCATTGAATATCAGAGCCACTAAGATTTCTTTCTAAGCAAGCTAGGTGATATTAATGAGGAAAGTGTCTTTTTGCCTGGATGGTTTCTTTAGATGGCAGATTGAGTTAAAAGAGACACTATGTTAAGAATTCTTATATATTTTGTAATCTTATATATCCTACTCAGAGGAATTCATGCAGCCAACACACAGAAAAATCTATAATTTTTAAAATATATATCAGCAAACAATCCAATTGACCAAACAATGTCATTAGTGAAGACTTTACATGCTGGGTTTTTAAGCAAGTGAAAACTCTTTCATGCTGTGAAAACATTGTAGGTAAATATTATGTGTATACTCTCTTCTGAAGAATGAGTGCTACCATTATTTTAAGTAACAAGATATATGTTTGCCTCATCATCTTCTTTTAAGTTGAATCAATCTTCAAAAATATTTCCTGGAAGATCTCAGTTCAACTTTTGTTTTTGTTTTTTTTTTTTGTTTGTTTGTTACATTAAGAATGTCCCAGCCGCAATTACTGTGCATGGAGATAAAGGGATTTCATGACTGTCACTGTGGCATTTATTAATATAATAAATGATAAAACCACATGACCCGGTTGGTTTTTGGTTCAAACAACCAAATCCCCTTATTGGAAGCAAACAGCACCTTTTATTTTGTTGATCCCCACACCAGTGAGAAATCATAAGTTCAGGTTCATAACCTCTGAGTATGGATCTCCGTGTGCTGCACCCCATCTTGGTACTGCAGCACCTGGGAGCAGGCACTGCACATCATTTGATAATTTGCAGTGCTGCTGGGGAGCAGCAAGTGCTGCTGCTTCCATTCCTGGGTCTCTCCCTGCTGTTAAAAAGTATTCATGTTTCTTTCCAAGCTCTCTCTTTTGAAGTTGAATCCTTTGTTTCAAAGGACTCAAATCCCTAGCTACTTTTTAATCTGATTGATGGTCATATTTTTTTTTCACATGATGAAGGCAAACACCTTTACAAAAAACTTTGGAAGTCCCATTGACACACACTGTGTATATTTACATTTCTTCCTTAACATCTGTTGTTATTCAGGCCACAGGTGAGCCCTGAGGGCACTCCACAACAGTCTAAATGAATAAGCCAGTTAGAGAGTAATAAAATGTGACATTTTAAGAGCAGAACACTATAAAGGGATGTTTCAAAAAATTCAGCCATTCAGAAACAGTTCCGTGAGTTTTTCATTACAGTTTTTTGTGGTATAACTTCTCATACTATATGGGATATGGCTTACTCCCACTTTCCATGACTCGGTTTTGCCTGTGTCACGCTCTTCCATTGCTAGCTGAACTGTATGTTAGCTTCCACATCAGATGTCCCATTTTTCATTGTTATCTGTACTATTTCTTTACATCAGAACAAACAGGATGTAAAACCTCATTAAATCAGAAACATAGTAATTTTCAGCATTTTGCTGTCGGTGCACACAGATGTAATTGGTTACAGGTGAAAATCAGTAAGACATCAAGCCCAAGTTATCTACAGCTTAATGCAGTTGATTCCTCAAAGATGTATGAGGAATCATACATCTTATTTTGTAAAAATATTTATATATATAAAAAAAGTGAAGTGGAAGAACAAAACCTCAAATTTTTCAGTGTAATCGATATCTTCCCAGATTTTTATACTTTAAGACAGGGAAATGAGGGAGAAAAGAAACAGACGCAAAAACCACAATGAACTATTTTTTTGAAGTCAGAATTACATGTGCTGTAGTACTTTTGATTCCATTTCCAGCTGGGAGAGAAACAAATGGGAGAGGGTCCAAAGGATCTGGAGAAAGCATAGATATTGCTAGAAAGGGAAAGTTCACGAGAGTGGTATTTAACAAAATGGTTATGGAGAGAAAGAACAATAGAAGAGCCAGATCTTCTGGGAAATTGTTGTGAATGAAATCTGGCATTAGAAGATGCCCAATGTGATGTTGTAAATACACCCATTTCCACAAAAGAGAAACAAAATTCCTCACACAATTGGAAAGAAGAAATCTATGACATTATGTTCCCTCACAGAAAACAAGGCATATGGTTATCTTGAGCATTATGCAGCTCTGCTTTTAATGACTGGCTGCCAGAATTAACAAAGCTTTTCCTGAAATGCTGAGATTAACATGCTAAACATGCTGATGATGCTGTGCCTTGACCTGCAGCTTTTTTCTTGTAAGCAAGGTTTGTTTTTCCTCCCAGAGGAACTGCAGATATAAAACAGTAATAAGGAAAAGCACTCAAGTAAAGAGTAAATTGCTTTTTTGAAAAAGCATAGGTCTACAGAATAAAATTAAAATGGCAGCAGAAATGCAATGGCTTTTTCTACTACTTTCAATCACCTTTTTTTTTTTGCAACCAGATGTGTCTATCTCGTATTGGCCTTCTTAGCCACCAACGCGCCTGCAACAAACGTGGGTAGTGCCCTTCCCAAATCTTCGTTCCCGAAGCCTAGCCATGATGATGTTCAATCACCATTTTTAAGCAAACTAAAATGTATGCTTTTAGAATGTTTAAAAAAACACTGTTGCATATGAAACAATAATCGAATCATTTTAGAACAATAGTAATATTTGGTTTATACATATATTTGATATATAGCAATATATTTGTTTTAAAAAATTTAAACGAGTAATTTTATATTTTAATTACATAAACTGATTTCATGTTAGTAAATATCTGAATTTCTGAGTTTAGAACTAACAACTTTATTTTTTAGCTTAATTTAGCATGTTAATTTCTATATTTCACAATAGGACTAAAAAGAACTGAAGGGACCAAATTAGCTATTTGGCAGATGAAACTGTAGAATTTATGGTAAAGTGAATAGAACGTTACTCTGAGTTATTTAGAAGAGGTCTTATAACTTCATTGGAAGCTATCAATTTAATTTTGATATTGGAATATAAATAAACAATATGCATTTGTTTGTACACATCTAATGCTCGCATTGAAAATGTTTGCCATAAACGATGCAAACACTGCTTTCTAAGGAATTTCACAAGTTATATGCAATGTCCCGATGCTGTTATTTTGAAGTAGATATTTTATGCAACCGTGTAGGTTTCCAGGTGGATACAAAGCTCCTTGGAAAATTTCTAATCAGTTGTTGCTTCTAAAATTGCTTTTCCCTAGCTTTAATGGGGTTTAGAGAGTTCCTGAAAATTAAGTTTTTCAAGCAAAAATACATAAACATTGATCCTGGAGACTTAGTGAAAAATAAATTTTTGGAAAATTAGCTTTTAATAAGGTGGATTCATTATTCCACTATCTGTATTCTCAATAGTAAAAGTTCAAGTGTTCAGTGTATCAATTCAGTCTTTGAATAGCCTTTCTGTGCCTACAAAGGGACCTGCCAGGTAAAACGTGTTTAATGGAAATGCACCCTATGTTCTGATGGTAAAGGTAAATTAACCCAGGGTCAAATCAAAACTAGATTTCTGTGGAACCTGTGTTTCCTCATTTAAAACTACACTGGGGTAATTTCCTGGCAGTCTGCTATGTAGGTGCACACCAAGTGAAGCAAAATGAAAGGAGTTAAATGTAACCTATTTTTTTTTAATGTTCTTCTTTTCCTTAATTTTCAAAGCTAATACCCCTGTAATTAGCATGACCTGATACAGTCTTTCCCTATCTTTAATAAATGGAATAGAACAAGGTTATAAAGTGTGAAATACTCTGGTGGGTGTCTTGATTAATCACCACTCAGATTCAACTTCCTATAGATCATGCTCTTTGTACTGTACTCTCAGCCTCCCTCTTTTAAACCGGATCTTTTATTCTAGGATAACATTCTTACATTGTTTCTTATGTGCAAATCACAATTCTACTTGATTTCCCTGGGTGTGTGGAGCTCTCTGGTCAGATAACTTACGATCATCACTTCACAGCAGTCCCCCTAATCACATTTTGATAGATTCACAAATTTTGTGGCCTAAAAGGAAAAGTACACGTCTGTTGCAGAACACAAGTCAGTCATAGACGTGCACCAATCAATTACGACATTATGCCCTTAATTTTTGTACAACATCTGATCTGTGTTTTAAATGTTTACAGTGTAAATTCTGCAGTGTGTCCTGGGTAAGATGTTCCACTGTTTAAGAACCCTCAAAGTAGAAGAAATTTGTAATCTAGTTTGACCTCCTTTCAGGGTTAAAATTCACATTTGTCGAAAAGAAAAAAACAAAATAAAACAAGTTGTCACCTATTAGGAATGCATAAACCACAGTTTTATCAAATTTCTTGACCACATTCCATGTATTTCCTTAACTTCCTACTAAGGGCAAGGCTGAGGATTTGCATGTAAAATTAATTATAATGATATACAATTTTTTATTACCAATTTAGCATTCCATTTTTGTTGATCATACTGATTAATGGTAAAAAAGCCACAATGAGCAGTATAATAAAAGATGTGTAATTTGTGATGTGCATGTGAACTATCCCAGGCAGAAGCTGAAACTTCCTGCCAAAAGGAAGTTTAGTCTAATGACAAAATTGTGGTGGAGTGCTGAATTAACAAGAATGTAATCTATTTAGTGCTGCCACTGCAGAGTAGTCAAACAGTAGGCTCCAACTCAGCCTCCTTAGACTTGTATAATGAGACAGATTGTAGATGTAGTGTATTATTCTTACTTCCCAGTTGTTTCATCACTGGTTTAGAAACTGGTGCCACAAATGGGTGTGCTGTCTCAGTTGTGCTGTCCTACTTGAGTTTACACTTCTATGGATTGACTTTCTTTTAAGCCACTGCATCATACTATAAACTCATTTTTGGCTAGTAACTCACTGTCTTTTTTAAGGTTTTAAATAATTCATGCGTTTTAAAATATAGTTTTCATTTTATATCTTTTGGCTTTCTTCTGATTAACAGCTGCTATTCTCAGCTGCTGTAGTGTTCTGGAGACAGTCTGCAAGAATCCAGGTGTTCACTAATGGAGTTATCACTAATTCAGAATTATCATGGGCCTATAAATAATGGGTCATGTCTATAGTTTCCCGAATCTCATTGGATTATAAATGAGTGACAGTGGAATCACTTTGGTTACATTTTTTAAAAAACCTCTGAAATAAAAAATACTTCAGTTATAAATCATGTCTTTTTGATTTATTGGTAAATCCAACAACCATTTCAGCCTGCTTCTGATTAACATATATCAAGAAAAATGAAGGAGTGGTTATTAGATCTTCTACCATATTGATGGTAGCTTACTCTAGTATAGAGTGGAGAAAATTATCATTGGAAGAGAGTCTATAAAATTCACTAGCAAATAGAGTATTTTACCGAGGGTTTATGGACCTTTACAGACTGCTAGTATATCCTTCCTTCAAAACTTCAATGAACTGTGCTGACAGAGAGAAAAATCATCTATCCATCCTTATTACTTGACTAACCGGATCTCCTCTAATATCAAGGTGGCCCACTTAGTGGATGAGGGAAAGGCTGTGGATGTTGTCTACCTGGACTGTAGTAAATCCTTTGACACCATTTTGCAATGCATTTTTCTGGACAAAATAGCTGCTCATGGCTTGGATGGATGCACCATTCACTGGGTAAAAATCTGGCTGGATGACTGGGCCCAGAGAAGTGTAGTGAACGAAGTTGCATCCAGATGTTGGTCAGTAACAAGTGGTGTTCCCCAGGGTTCAGTACAGGGGCCAGTTTTTATCAGTGGTCTGGAGGAGGGGATTGAGTGCATCCTCAGTCAGTTTGCATATGACAACAAATTGGGCAGGAGTGTTGATCTGCTGGAGGATAGGAAAGCTCTGCAGAGGGATATGGACAGTCTGGATTGATGGGCCAAGATCAACTGTATGAGGTTTAACAAGATGAAGTGCTGGGTCCTGCACTTTGATCACAATGACTCCATGTAGCACTACAGGCTTGGAGAAGAGTGGCTGGGAAACTGCCCATCAGAAAAGGACCTGAGGATGCTGGTAGATAGTGTGTTGGTTTGGGCTGAGATAGAGTTAATTTTCTTCACAATGGCTATGTATGGGGCTATGTTTTGGATTTGGGCTGAAAACAGTGTTGATTATATAATGTTTCTGTTACTGTTGAGTAGCATTTGAACAGCGTCAAGGCCTTTTCTGCTTTTTGTACTGACAGCAAGGAGGAAGGAATAGAGCCAGGACAACTGACCCCACAGGTCAAAGGGAAGTTCCATACTGGATGACATCATACTCAGTATATAGAGAAGGGGGAAGAAGGAAGAAGGCAGAAGGAAGGATATTTGAAATTATGCATCATGGAGCCCTGCTGTTCTAGAGTTGGCTGAACACCTGCCAGCCGATGGGAAGTGAATGAATGCCTTGTTTTGTTTTGCTTGCGTGTGCAGCTTTTTCTTTACATATTAAACTGTCTTTAACTCAACTCATGAGTTTTCTGACTTTTACTCTTCTGACTCTGTTTCCCATCCTGGTGGTGAGAGGTGAGCGAGCATCTGCAAGGTGCTTGGTTGCTGGCTGGAGTTAAACCATGACAGGCAGACACCTGAACACAAGCGAGCTGTGTGCCCAGGTGGCCAAGAAGGCTGATAGCATCCTGGCCTGTAGCAGAAATAGTGTGGCCAGCAGGACTGGGGAAGTGATTTTTCTCCTGTACTGGGCTCTAATAAGGCTGGACCTTTAATCTTGTGTTCATTTTCAGGCCTCTCACTACAAGAGAGACATTGAGGTGATGAAATGTGTCCAGAGGACAGCAAAGCTCGTGAAGAGTCCAGAGCACAAGTCTTATGAGGAACAGCTGAGGGAGCTGGGTTTGTTTAGTCTGGAGAAAAGGAGTCTCAGAGGGGACCTTATCGCTCTCTACCACTACCGAAAAAGAGGTTCTAGAGAGGTGGAGGTCAGTCTCTTCTTCCAAGTAATAATTGACAGGACAAGAGTGTATCAGTTTGGCCTGGCTCTCATGCCAAGTCCAAGCTGTCTCCTCCCACCTCCCGCTCTCCCCAAGCAAGGAAAAAAAACAAACCACAGGAAAAAACTGAAAGAAGTTCGAACGAAACGGGATTATATCATATATATATATATAACATATATTTAAAATTATATATCCAATTCGAAGATATTATACACAACATGGAGCTCCCGAGGGGGAAAAAGGGAAGAGGGAGGGGGAAACAGCTATAAAAGAATTTAAAACAAATATCCTCCAAATGTACCCATTACTATAGAGCTAGTGAATAAATACAAAAAATCCAAATTAAATACTTCCCTGAAAGGGGCAGTAGAACTGTGCGAGGCAGCAGCCAACTCCCCACGCCTCCCAGAGAGACCGGAGATTACGGCAGGTCTGAGCAGCAGGCCCTGGCCTGTACAAGCAAAGACTGTCTGAGAAGAGACCTGTTGCCTTCAGCCACCAGAAGAGAGAAGAGAGTGAACTCTCTTATCTGAACCTTTTTATATGTTGTGTTACGGAAAGGAATGATATGGAATACTTCCTTAGATTTCTGACCCCGTTGCTAAGGAAGGCCTAAAAAAATCCAAGAAACCAACCCACTACAAAGAGGAAAGAGTCTCAAGTTGCGGCAGCGAGGTTTAGGTTGGATATTAGGAAAAATTTCTTCACTGAAAGGATTGTCGAGCATTGGAACAGGCTGACCAGGAAAATGCTTGAGTCACCATACCTGGAGGTGTTTAAAAGGCATGTAGATATGATAATAAGGGACATTGTTTATCTGTCGACTTTGCAGCACTAGGTTTTATGCAATGATCTTAAATATCTTTTCCAATCTAAACCATTCTATGATTATTCCTGCATATGTGCAATTGGTTTTTTATTATTATTTTTTCATGTTATAATTTCAACTAAATTCACTGAGAGTTATTAAAATAGACCAAATTAATTAGGTATTTCAGTAGAAGATCAAAGTATTATATGTGCATTTCAGGTACTAGACGTAGAAGGACCGTACACTTCAATATCTTACAGATTGGATCTTCTCATATTACATATCATATTTGGTAGCACGCACATGTGTACCACAAGGCAGATTGGCATACATATGCATATGTGATAATTCCTACACAATGCCAGATTTCTTTTCTGAAAGTGTACTTTTTGAAGTACATCCATTCAAATGACATAAACATTTTCTCTTTCCCAGATGAGAAGCATGAGCATATTTTTGAGAAATTGAAGGTTTCTTTGTATCTGTCTATTTCTTGCCAAATCTATTGACAATGTGGATACTCAAATTATCAGAGATACAGATCATGACTTGACTTCAGAATGAGACTACATGTGTCGTATAGAATAGACATGCTGTGTTGGGAAAGTACTAGCAGCAAAAGATACTAGAAATATAATTGCATATCACTAGTGGTTTGTTTGCATTGTAGATAAGCACATCCATAGGTATATTGCAGCATAAACTAAATAATATTCTACCTTCTCTTGTTCTTTTCTGGTGTGCTATCAAGTTAAAGATGCCTGGTAGAAAAAACAAAACAAAAATGATGATAGAAGTTTAGCATCAGAAAAAAACACAGTGATAAAAATTTAACAGACACAAAGAAGTTAAACCTATTTTAGAAAGAGGCTTTTTTTCCTTTATCCAGAATTTTAAATTAAAACAAGACAGTGTCAGAGTAATGAACTTAAAGCAAGTACTCACTTGCTTTAGCTGTCCATGCTTCACTTTCACAGTATTTAGGAAGTCACTGATGTAATCAATCAACAAAATTGCTCAAAAAAAAAGGAAGCTGTGTTACCCCAAGCCACAGCTAAATGAATATGCTATATAAATAGTTGCAGGCATTCTCTTCCTTTATTATTAACATTTCTTCAGGATTGCTAATTTGTCATTCCTATCTTTTCTCTCCTTGTTTGTGTACTTGCACGTGCAGGATTAATTTCCACATCGAATCATAAAATTATAGAATGGTTTGGTTGGAAGGGGACCTTGAAGATCACCTAGTTCCAACCCCACTGCTATGGGCAGGGACCCCTTCGATTAGACTATGTTTCTCAGAGCTCCATCCAACTGGGCCTTGAACACCTCCAGGGATGGGACATCCCCAGTTTCCCTGGGCAACCTGATCCAGTGCCCCACCACCCTAACAGTAAAGAATTTCTTCCTAATATCTAATCTAAACTTACTCTCTTTCCATTTAAACACATGCCCCCTGTCACTACATGCCTTTGCAAATAGTCTAGCCCCATCTTTCCTGTAAATTCCCTTCAGGTACTGGAAGGCTGCAATTAGGTCATGCTAAAGCTTTCTCTTTTCCAGGCTGAATAATCCCAATTCTCTCAGCTTTTTCTCATAGGAGAGATGCTCCATCCCTGTGATGAACTTTGTGGCCCTCCTCTAAACTCTCTCCAACAGTTTAATGTCCTTCCTGTTTTGGGGACCCCAGAGCTGGGTGGAGTACTTGAAGTGTTTCCTAGAATTATATAACACCGTTTCAAATAATTCCATCTAATTTTATTTCCCTTTTTTTCATTATTTTTTTTACTTAAAATCTGTGCCTTTAAACTGTGTATAATATTCTCTCTTTTATTCCTAGTAGACTCCTGAAAGATGATCTAATGATACAAGAAACAAGACAGTGAGGAACACAATTTGTTTTAAATGCTGTTATGGGATGCAGCTTTTGGTTTCTTGTCAATATTATGTGTTAGTACTCAAAATCTCCAATGACATGTGACTTGTGAGGGGAACTTCTATTTCAAGACTAACAGCATAAAAATATGTGAGAAAGCCATAACTAGTGAAATTAATTGGGCAGATTGTCAGCTTTCTTAATTCTTTAGTACATCAGTCATTTCAGGTAGTTGAGCCTAAAGCAGTGATAGCTGATTTTAAGCTACCATAAGACCAAGCTGAGAAGAATTCTAACTTCCTGACTTCCTGCAGTCTCTGTTTAACAGCTGATACAAATACTGCAATTCTTTGAGTGTGATGATCCAGATAATTCTTTATCTGTCACCTGGTCCATCTGTCAAATTCATGTCTCTCTAGGTTACAGACAGGGATGTCATGCAGGACAATGCAAATGCTTTGCACAAGTTCATGTAAATGATGTCAGTTGCTCACTAATGACAAAATCCCATCACAGAAGGTCACTAAATTTACTAGGCAGAATTTGCCCTTAGTGAAGCTGTGTTGGATGTCACCAATCACCTCGTTATTTTTCATGTGCCTTAGCATAGTTTTCAGCAGTATCTGCTCCATGGTCTTGCTGGACACAGAGGTGAGACTGACCAGCCCGTAGCTGCGTGGGTGTTTTCCTTTTATCCCTTTTAAAAAATGGGGGTTATATTTTGCTTTTTCCAATCAGTAAGAGCTTCATTGTACTGCCATCACTTCTCAAATACGATGGATAGTGGTTTAGCCCTTAGGACCCACAGATGCATCTCATCAAGTCCCATGGACTTGTGCACCTTCACATTCCTCAGAAGTTCTCAAACTTGATTTTCTCCTGCAGTGGACTTCTATTCATTTTCCCAGCCCCCATCTTTGCCTTCTGTGACTCAGATAGTGTGAATGGACCACTTGCTGGTGAAGACTGAGGTATAAAAGTCACTGAGTACTTCAGCCTTCTCCATGTCCAGGGCACAAGGTCTCCTATTTCTTTCTATACAGGCCTACATTCTCCCTAGTGTTCTGTTTATCACTGATGTACCTACAGAAGTGTTTCTTGTTGCCCTTGATGGCCCTGGACAGGTTTAATTTTATCAGGGCTTTAGCTTTCCTAACATGATCTCCAGCTGCTCAGACAATTTTTTTGTATTCCACCCAGGCTGCCTGTCCTCACTACCACCCTCTGTAGGCTTACTTTTTGTGTTTGAGTTTGTCCAGGAACGTCTTGTTCATCCATGCAGGTCTCCTGGCATTTTTGCCTGATTTCCTCTTTGTTGGGATGCATCGCTCTGGAGCTTGGAGCAGGTGATCCTTAAATATCAACCAACTTTCTTGCGTAGTTCTTCCCTGCAGGTGTTTATCCCACAGTACTCTATCAAGCAGATCCCTGGGGAGGTCAAAGTCCGCTCTCCTGAAACACGAGGTAGTGAGTTTGGTGCGCGCCCTCCTTGCTGCCCTAAGGATTTTGAACTCCACCATTTCATGGTCACTGCAGCCCAGGCAGCCAAATACCTGTGCAAAAAAATCAGAGCTGAAGAGAAGTGCTGAGTAAATAATGGATTTTTCAGTTCACTGGAGGGTCTCAAAAGAGCAAGAGAATCTTTTCAGCAATATTTAAAAGGAAGTTTTTTCTCTAAACTTAGGGTGAAAGAGAAAATAAAGGAAAAATCAATTAAGCAAAACTAACTGTTATATATAAAACTGTTTCCCCTAGATTCTGAATTCTTAGAATGAAAAGTAACCTCAGATCAAATTATTTTTTGCATAATATAAAAATAATCTCTCCAATATTTTGATGGGCAGAAGGGAATAAATTTTTGAAAAATAAATGGGACACAATCTATGTCTAAAAATGTATATACACATACAAGAAACATCACCTAAAGACTTTTCAGAATGATACCAAATCAGTGTGATAGGTGATAATTGAGAAATTACGTGGTTCAGGTCAGCATAAGTTGTCATGAAAAATTCATTACTCTGTTATCTGAATATGCCTCCTATGTTAAAATATGCAATAAAAGTCCACAGCTATATATTAAATAAATATTATATCCATTTGAACCCTTTTCATTCTGAGGTCTGACGTACAATACAGACAGTAAAATAATTTTCCAGTGACTGAACTTCTAACTGTGATTGGTGGTTTTGGTATTAACCATCGCCCATTGCTTTTTGCAACCACGTTCTTTGATGTAATATCTGTAGTACTGATTCAGGAATAACCTGTTCTATTTTTATATGTTTAAAGTTGTTCATTCTTTTCTCAAAGCTGTAGCTTAACTCCTAATAGTTATAAGCAATGTCTTGAATCTTTCTATTGTGAGGTCCTCACAAAACCAATTGAGAGAAGAGACACAGTTCAAGTAGGAGCAGAGAACAAAGAATTCTCAAGCTAATTTAGCTGTATCTCTACTTTCAGTGTCTTTCGTTTAGTTCTAATGGGATTGATCCATTTTGATGAGTCTACAATCAACCTAAATTCATGAAAACTGAAGACCAGGGGCTTGAATAATGGTACAACACCAATAAATTCCTACTGATTTTCAATTTGCCTAAAAATTCACATTTCTTAATTAAAAAAGTTTATAAAATAAATTTTAAATTCATGTTATCTAAATTTATGTTTAGAATTTACCTTTTATTTTGAAGAAAGGAAATTCTGAAGAGAAAAGTATGCTAGATTTCACAGAAGTTGTGTTGTTCTTTTTCTTATATTCATTTATTCTTTGTGTCACGTTCTGTTGTAGCCAAGTTGCAACCTGGGAAGCGTTTATCTGAATCCTTTAACTTCACCAGTTGTCCAGAGATGACTCAATATTGTCTATTAAGAGAAAAAAAGAAACATAAGGAAAGGTAATTTTAAGGGTATGTTTTATTTAAGAATTCAGGCTCACTGACATGAGGCAGAATTGTTCTGTTTTTTCCCATGAGAAAGATTTACTCACATTGCTATATGCTGAAGTTTCTTTGGTTTAGTTATGATTAATTTTTTTCCACTTAAAACCCATTTCATCATCTTATCTCTCATGACCATGCTTTTAAAATTGCACTGATCCTAGTTTGAAGATGACCTACCAGAACCTGGAGAGGAGCTCATTAATGTGACAATATGCCTTTTTGCCCTGAGGTTTTGTATAATCTACTTGATAACTTTTAACTTTTTATATAATTTATCCTTCTGAATTCCAAAAGCAAACCTTACTGTAAGGTCACAAGAGACCTTTCGTGCAGCAACTAAGCAGGGTTTCTAAAAAAATCAAGGAGTTAGTTGCCATGTGATTCTACCTATACTGGACTCCCCTGAGCTTCAGGATCTAATACGTTCCTTTAAAACTGCTGGACCTTTCCACAAAACTCCAAAACAATTAAGCTCTGCGTTCTCAAGAATCTGTGCATGAGAAAAGCAGGAGAAATGCTATCTTAGGGAGAGTTACCTTCCTCCTTAACTCATTCTTGTGATTATCTCTGAAAAATGCTGCCAGGGCTATGAAACCCCTCTGGATATGTCCATAAGGGTGATTAGTTTGCAACATATTTATGCGGTATGCAGCATGTTTTGTTGATACGATTATGCCTATTCAGTTGTCTCATGGGTCCTATTAACAGAGGATGCTACAAAGAAGCCAGCCAAAATAAGTGATATATTAGTTCCTCACTAACCTTGAGGTTAAATTCGAAGAGCTGCTGGCATTCAACTCAATAACTAATAACAAGGGCTCCTCTTTCATTGCTGCAGCTTCTGGAAGAACAAAGCAGATCGGAGGAAAAGAACAGATGAACAATAAATATCTATTGAACTGTAAAAAACTTAGTCAATTTATCACCCGCCACTTCACGAATTGATATTTTCTGTGCTTGCACTAAACTTCTAAAAAAATCCTTTTCCAAAGGCTTTGATTCTTTTATGTGTTTACTGATATGAAATACACCTGGTTTTGATTTAGTTGGTATGTTTTCTTACTTGCTCAAATATATTGTCTATTCTGCAAATGGTAAGAAAGAAGGGAAGACATTGACATGGAGGGTTTTTTTTAAGGGAAAGTGTGCTTCAACAGCAAAAGTTTTATTTCTCATTCACTCCAAGAAATAAAATAAAAGGAATTTCACAGGCACATCTTACAGATCAAATGCACAAATTCTCTTAAGCTGTTTTCATGATTTTATGCAGTGGAATTTGATTTCAGTTTTTTCTTTTGTTTTGTTATCTGCATTTCTGAAGTATTGAAAATTATGGATGTCATAAGGGCAATTTAACTAACAAAACAGAAAGATGACTATTTATTCAATCTAAACATCATTGGTGAGGAAAAAAAAGGACAAACAAACAAACAAACAAAAAGCCTAAAAGCCTCCTCCCCCCAACACCACCAACAACAAACCCAAAATAACAACAAATGACCCAACCCATCCCAAAACTTTTTCAGAGAAATTCAGTTTTTGTCATGTAGGATAGATTCCTTGAGGCTTCCAAGTTTCTAGGTGCTGGTAGATGAAGAAGGTGTCCCAATTCTAGATCATCGTTCTTTATGTAGCCCTTCCTTATGAGAAATAAGAAACAGTTATTTGGAAAACAATCGATTTCTTTTTAAATGAAAGAATTTAATTTAGAAATAAAACCCTACAGGTATATACTTACATGTAGTATTAGCCTAATACTTCAAGGACCAGAGCAGATAAGGTCTTTTGCTTCAGAACTTTCAGAGGAACTTCACGAAGTAGTAGAAAGAGCTGGTGAATTTGTTGCCAGACTGTCAGGATCCTTCTTGTATTTTTCAGAAAGGAGAGACTGCCTATCACAGAGCTCCCAACACTGAAGTTGATTTCATTAGCCTAGTCAGCTGCTTCTTAGCACTTTGGGGTAGAACAGCGTTGTGAAAGGAATGAGTAAAGAAAGGAAAAGACATGGTAGCATCAGACATACCCTTTACTGGAAAACTAAAATACTTGCACACTAGTGCAAAATATTCAAATCAGCAGGAATTAACAGCTCTGACTTTATTTTTTATTTTCTCTCAAGAGGTTTAATCTAAGCCTCTATATTAATTTCTTCCTTTTTAGCACAAAACCACCAACCACAATCACTATTTCGAGTCTGAGTTTCAGGTGATGTTGGTACCACTTTATTTTCTGCAAGGATCTCATGGTTTCTTTAAACAGATTTCTTTCTTACCTTTCTTTTTCAACTCTGTTCTTCTGTCTGACATTTTTAGTGACATATCAGCTCCTCTCAGTCTTTGTAATTCAAATCTCTTCTTCCATTTGACTGTGTTGGTTTTATAAAAGAATTCAAGAATCCACCTGGCATAACAAGGAGAATGCAGCATCATCTTTTGCAGTTCCATAACACAATAAACCATTTAAAATTTTTACTTATTTTGAACCTTTTTCTTTATTATGGCATGCACTTTGATTTCAGCTTCCAGTTAAATCCCTATCATTGACCAGGATGGCAGTTATTTTAGATCTGCTTTCTCCAACTTGCTTGGTAGATTTAATTGGTCAGAATCTGATTATTTCCTTACAAATTTTACTGTAATTTTATATTCTGATTTTGCTCTTTTTAAGTGCAGACTCCTAACAATTGATGTAAATTATGTAAACATTGATTAGGATTACTGACATGACTTGAAGCCTTATTCTACCCTTAATGGATTTGGAATGAGTGCTGCATAATTTAATGTTATGTGTCCCATAAACACAGGCTATGAGTGGGTGTCTGCTTTTCAGAAACATCTGAAATACAATTGATGATATACACTCATGAGAGTGATGTCCATCACTAACCCTTTTTTCCATAACAGTATTTTTCCTTTCCCACCTTTTAGTCTATAAATTACAAGACTAGATAGACTTCTTTTACAGTCCTTGACTGTAGCCTGGCTTAATCAGGTCTTTCACCAGTCCTTGACTCATTCAGTTTGTTCAATCTGATGCACTAATTTCTCAGTCTTCAGTTGAACTCAGAGAAGTGTTATTTAATCTGTTTACTGCTTATGTTGGTAATCTATGGTATTTTCCTTTTCTTCAAATTTTCTTCCATTTTACATAGCGTCTATTCTCTTCTGGCTTTGGAGTGGAAAAGGCAGCCATTGGGGAGGGCTATGAGCTGTTCCTTCTTCAGTGTCACTATATCTAAGGCCTGATAGAACAAGGATAGTCTTTGTTGTGTTCTGCCTACTTCAAAATATTCTGTAAAGAGTAACAGTGCTTACTCTCTTGCCATGGCAAGAGGCGTCCCAGTTCTGGAGGTAGTTCTCAGATATTAAAAATATTGCAAATTCAGAAAGAGAAAACACCACCATCTATTTCCTTTTTGACACCAGGTATTAGTCTAGGTTGTCATTAAAATATAAGAAAAAGACCGCACATTATTTAATGCAATCTTCTTCCACACATGAATACAATATTAAAAAAATTGTGCATGTTTTCAAAGATACAGAAAACTGTTAAATATTTTATCATCAAAAGGCTTGAAAAGTATCCTGATCCACTAGAGAGGAATGCTGGGGTTCCTCTGCCTGATTCAAGTAAATTTCCCATTTTAGACCACTCTCCTTCAAATGCCACAGTAACTGTAATCTTGACCGATTAGACAGCGGGGGAGAAATGGTTTCTTTTGACCCTGATCAAAAAACTTGGTGGGAAAAAAAAACAACCCACCAAATTTGTTGAAATAAAATGTCTACATACAATATTTTGCCTTAAAAATATACTTAAAAATTCTCATAAAAAATTTAGTTTAAAGATAAGACAGACCCAGTTAAATGGGTGTGTTTCAAGCATATTGAAACTGATTTGAAACTGTGTTTAAAAACACATCAAGTTGTTTTTAAGATATCAAATTCGCAGTTAACCATGCTATATTTATGCTAACAAGCACACGGAACTTATTCAAACAAACAAACAAATGAAAACCAAGCTTGAATGGATGTATAATTTGCTTTATTGTAATATCTTAGAAGGGAAACATTTTCTTTGTGACAGAAAAGAATATTCCTTTACTCATATTTGTCTGTGATAATGGTTATTTCCTTATACTTTTCTATCTCAACTAGTATTTAGGTGGACCTTACACTAGTGCAAATAAGTTTTCTCTGTTTTTGTTCTCCCATTCAGTCATTTGCTCTATTTCTTATTATTTTATTCTTCTTATTAATTCTTATTTTGAGTTTTGGCTGACCACCCTTGTAATGATTTCTGCAGACTCAGTGTTGTCAGTATCTGATAAATTGGTGTTTTTATTTGGAACATATTCCATACCTGCTCAATCTCTAATCCATCTGCTTACGACAGCTGTTTTTGACAGCTCTGTTGCACTAGTGTTTCTGTCAATATTATTTAACTATACTGTTGACTTAACTGTTTATAAGTGCTTTAAGAATTTTTTCATAACCTAATATTGTAATCCCTAAAATGTACAGTTTAAAGTAGAACGTGTTATTTGTTTTCTATAACAAAAGCCAATATTTTTATATTAATTGATACTGATGGTGCTTACATTTCAATATTGATGTCCCAAAATGTGATATCAATCAACATTAAACCAGAACTCAGATTTCTAAAAGGATAAAACAGAATAAACTCCTTGTCATTGTAGTGAGGTTTTAACTATGTGTATTCCTGGAATTTGTTTTTCCTAATGCAGAGTGCAATTGTTTCAATCTTTGAGCAAGACTTCAATTTGAATTCAGTCTCAGATTTTTCTGTTGTTCTCAGAATCATATAAAATCTGTGGAACTATGTAAGAGAGAATAGCAGGTATAAATATAGGGCTCATATCTGCAGACTAACAACAAACTAGATAAGGCTGAAAAAATTCCAAAGGACTGATGTATTTCAGTTAGGGTTCCCTGGTAAAAATGCTTCAAGTGGAAGGAGGACCTCCTATGATTGAACGTGTTGACCATTCTGTTCCGACCTGTTTCCAGATATGTAAGGAGATGGCTACAGAATCGTTGGGTGAAATTACTGGTAAGTATCAACTGCTTAATTATTTCCAAGTCCCTCTACTTTGTAACTGTTATAGGTTAGGAATTCAGGAGAGTTTTTCTTCCCCAGCTCCACTGTGAGCAAAAAAAACTGAGTGAGTGGGGGGAAGGGAGTCAATTAGCTTTACAAAAGATCTGGCTAAATTCCTAGCTAATAGCCCATCAGAAGGCTGGGGGGAGAGGAGAGGGAAGTTTTGGGAGGAAAGAGGCAGTCTGCGGAGTTCGCTCTTGGGGACAGAGACGAGGATCTGCGCGCGGGCATTCGGAGAGAAGGCCTGGAAGTTTTTCTTTCTGGCTTTTCGTCCTGGTGAGGCCGGATCACTGGACTCGGTTGACTTGCACACTTCCTTGTGACTCCAGCCGAGACCTACTGGGTTTTCATTGGAGAGGTCTGTGCTTGCTGGGAGAGAAGGGAAGAGCCTTGGAACACCGTCATCTGGGAACAAGAACTGCAGGCCCTGCACCTTCAGTGACCCAACAACGCCCCCTGCAGGCCACGATTAGGACTGTGCTAAAGGACAGAGAAGTATTCATTCACTCTTTTTTTTTCTAGGATTACTGTCTAGTTTTTTTGTGTCCTGTTACTGTTTTTGCCAACATACATATATCTTTTAATAAAGGGTTGTTATTTCTTCTTTTTTTTTTTCCACACTTTCTCGATTAAAGCCCCTTAATTTTCAAATTACAATTGTTGAGAGAGAGGAGTTTGGTCTGTCTCATAACTCATCCTATTTAGCAAACATTCCAGTCTCCTCAGACTGAGACAGTAACATATTTGTAAATTTTACAGGGTTTTTTTAGGCCCTGAAAACTAAAATATATTAGTTATTAGAAACTAGTACAATATCTTTAGAGCTAAATGCAATTCTTTCATTTACTCTTGAACAAAAGCATGGCACACTTTCTTGCTTCTGAAATTTTATTTTTTACTAAATTGAATAATTGAGATTGTTCTGCTTTAGTAGAATGTGTTTTCTAATCTGTAATTCAGACTAGTAAATTGTTTTTGCACAACCAGAACTACAGACTTTAATCTTGTCTACCTATCTTTGATTGTCCTCCAAAGATTTTAGCCTCAATGTCACACCTAGGAAAATAGTTTTTCCAGTTTTATTCCCCCACTGAGTAGTTTGTCCATATCTCTTACAGAGACTGATTTGAAGTTTTTCCCTAATCTTGAACTCTGGGATATCTGGATCACTTCCATTTTCTCCCTTGACAATCTCAGTTATATATTAGGTTTGTGGTAAAAATCAACTGATTAGTTTGATGCATGGAAATATTTCCTCTCTCACTTTTCATTGCATTTGAAAAAGCTTTATAAAAAGCTTTGAGTTGCCTTTTGAATTGTGATAGGGTTTTGTGTTACTTTGTTCTCCTGGAGTAATCACACACTTTTTCATTGAGACTGATTAATTCTCTAGAAGACAAAAGGTTTGAACTACTCACACTTTGTGTTATTGCAATTGTAAAAGGACAGACAAGCATCCATGGGGAAGCTGGAGGACTGGCAGGGCATATTTAGAACACAGGTGAAAGACAGATTTTGAAATTTTGAGAAATAATTGGAAAGTATATCCACATTTTCAAGATTTATATTTGGACAGTAATATTATTTACAATCACCCTGTACTAGAAATAGTCCAGATGGGATAAAACATAAATGTAGCAGGAACATGAAGATACAGTAGCAGAGTTTTTAAATGCAGAAGACACTGCAACATTAATCACTCTAAATTTCAGCCTTAAAAACCTTGATTATGTCATCAGCTTCTTATTTATTATCTTTTTACTAATGTCATGTCTTATGACACAGAATTTTCTCACGTCATATAGATCTACAGGACTTTCACATATTCGTATTCAGAATCTCTCATAGTTTGTTTCCATTTCAGTTCTCAAATTGTATTCTGCATGGACTGTAGTTTCTTTGCTGTTTTTTTCCTCTTAATCCCTATTGTTTTAAATATTAATATTTCTGTTTAATTAAATATTAATTTTGAAACTTTTTTTTTAGTTCCCCATATAAATGTTTATTATATTCTCTGGATAGCTGTTTTCTCACTAAAGTTCCATAAATTATTTAAATATTTTCAGCCCTCGTGATTTCCGTTTTATTTAGGTTTTATTATGTACTTATAATTTAGAACATAGTTTCACACAATTCTGTGTTTGTACATGACTTTCATATAGAATTGATCTATTTCAAATATCGAACCCTGTTGATTTGATCTCTGAGTTACAAAGAAATAAAAAGTTTTTTCACTGCAATGGCAGTTTCTTTCTTGTCTCTGTCTACTGTGATCTTTTCCTCAATTCCTTAATCATTCACTCCTAATAGTTTCAGGAACAATTAATTTATTATAACAATCTAACAGACCAGTTTTCTTTTTGTCACCTGTTCCTGTTTCAAAAGTAGTGGATTTCCTCAGTTGCTGAGCATGCAATTAAATTAAAAATCCTATGTGCCAACATGTTATATTTATAATGGTGAACAAACTTAACTCAGTCATGAATTGAAACAAAAGAAAAATTACTTTTTTTTAAAGTTTTTTTTGATGAATATCGTAATCCATATAGTTCAGGGATCATATACAAAATTAACGTACAGTATCTGAATTGTTGTGTTGCTCTGAGTTTTTTTATGCTGCTGTATACTGCAGATTTGTAGCGGCTGCACCACCATCATGATTGGAAAACATTAATTTCTAGTGCAGGACTTCTAGCAGATTTTAAATCCTAACCTCAGATATCTGCCACTGACTTCTTGGTAGCCAAGTCTGTAAGAGGAGCAAAAATTGTAGAAGGGTCTTTCTCGTCTCTTCCTGTTAGCTTGCTCAAGTATCATTGCCCTCCTCTAGCTGTAGAAGTGCACAAATATCCCACTTTGTTTTCAGAGAGATACAAACAGTTGAAGGTCCAGACTGCCTGTGTTTTCAGATGGGGCATGTAAGCCACTCAAGAAGAAAAATATATTCACAAGCATAAAATCCATGGGTTGAGAAACGGATCATAGGGTAGAAAGGGAAGAATTTGGAAAACAAGACATACAACAGAACTTTGGCTAGAGAGAAGTCAAGCTGGGAATGACTTTAGGGCTGTGAATTACAATACCAGATACTGTAGCAGTGTCAATAGAGTGAGTGAGTATGTGAAATAAAGTCTAACACCTTTAATTTGGGGAAACAGCAGGGCACCTGTGAGATCAGAGTCTAGGAAGAGAGATTCATGGTCGGAAGGCACACGATATTCATAATCTCAGAGGAAGTAGCTGAAGCTATGGAAGCATTTGGTTAATTAAAAAAAAATAAAATCATTTAGTTGAGCTTTGTTTTGCAGTTTAAAAAATGACTAGCCATTTAGTGACTCAGGATTCTCAGTTCTCATTACAAATAATCTGTCAAACAAAAGGGGCAAGAATTGCATCCTGGTGAGCTGTTTCACAAACATAGAATTCCAGAATTTCACAGGGATGTTAAATTCTTTCAAAGCTATTTTTTCTCATTATATGCTTAATGTAACCAATATTTACTTGTAGTATTCAGTGATAAACTAGTTCAGCATTACCTATGCTGGCTCATGATTTTTTTCTGCATGTATATAACACAACAGAATGAAGACATTAGTAAATATTTTACAAAATAAATTGTAATGATTGTCTTAAAAAGTTATTGACATTAGTCTTCCTTATATTTTTAATATTAATTACCACAATGTCTAGTTTATCATCTGCAGAATTAAAATTTAACTGAAAAACATATTAATTTCCAGAAGACTAATAAATTAGAGAAGTTAGTAAACTTAAACAATAATTTTGGATACAGAAAATACTAAATATGATAAATGATGTCTTAGTTATTATAGGAGTCTAATCTTAATATGTCACTTTTCTGTGGTCTAAGACAGAATTGCCTTTATAACCATAATACATATGTTCACAATGCATTAGTGTTGGTGCACTGATGCACAGAGCTACGTTCTGAATCAAATTATCAGGCCTGAGAATTGCAACAATGACAATAAAATTTCTAGGCATTGTTACATGATGTATGAATTTTATCTAAGAGTTCAACAATTAATTCTAAATGAATGTGAATGACTAAGTGGTTTTATGAGAAGACAATAGTGCAATAAAGCAAAAGTGAATGACAGTGAGTACAGGTTAGAAATTAAAAGAAAGACTGAGAGGCTTCATAGTGTATTCGTCTTCCCAAAATTATTTGTATTAAAGTATTATTGCTGAATTATATTTTTCCTCACAAGGACATTTCTTCATGTAGATAATGCTAATTCTTTATAATGATAACTATGTCATGATTTGCAATTATACCATAATTTATAGTTGTAACTGAGATTGAAAAGCACAAGTATCCAAAGAAAATTCAAAACATTGTAAATTTTATATTTTTTGTAAACCACAATTTCCATAATCTCCTATACGGATATAGTTTGTTCAAGACTTCATTACTTACTTCAATTTCTAATATTGCAACAGCTGACATCTGCATTTGTGTAGTTTTGAGGGTAGGGAGTCTTATGGTTTTCTTTTAATTTATAAGAAACTTTTACAGAGTTTTTCACATCTGGTCAAAATTTTAGCTCTTCAAGAAATTTTTCAAAATCAGCTTAGTCCTTAAATCTCACTAATATTTACACAAATTTTTGTCTATCTGTCTTAAATTTTATTTTGTAATGATCTACCATGGGGGAAAAAAAAAGTTCATACATACCAACAGATTAAAAATTAATTTTCTTCTAACTTTCCTAACAGCATATTTTGTACAAAAGCATAAGAATTAAAAACGAAGCCTGGGAAGTAATATGACAATAGAAAGTGAAAATAAGGGTCATATTTTCAGAAAAAAATTCAAATTTAACTAAAGAAATATTCATCTAAAGGCTTCAGAATTTATTTAATATTCTGTTTATTTTATTTAAATAAAAAAATATTCTAAAATATTTAGGAAACTAAAAATCAAAAAGTCATCTGAAACCATACTGGAAGAAATTATTTTTGCTGTGCTAGATAGAATACTATTTGTCTTTCAAATAGTTTACCCAGATTTGGGAGAACTAATAGTTCAACTTAAAGCTAAGTAAAATAAAAGTAAATTGGCTTCTTGATTGCTCTACACCAATACAGAAAGATTATAATGGAAATAAAATTATATTTATTTGACTGTGAGCTTTTAAACTTATCTTTGCTTTAATTATCTATATTTACTAAGGTTATAGGATTAGATACTTGGCTTGTGTGTATGTATATATTTATATGTGAATGTGTGCAACTATGTTAATGAATCTGTGGACTCTCACTTTCATAAACAAAACTCAAATGATTGTCTCATAATTGTACGTGTCTTAATATCTAACTTTGAACTACCTCACTGATCCCAATGAAACGAGGTTCAGTTTGCCATTACAATTTATAATTTTATTGTACTATGGGAACGGATGCTTTGCATGTAATTGTTAATTAGATAGTAGATTTCCTCAGTCAGACTGCTTCACAGTTTAGAACTTGCTGTGTAATATATCAGTAACAACAAAGATACTCAATTAGACAGATCATTGTTATTTATGACAACCTACACCTTTATTTGGGATCTTAGTTGATAACATTACTTACTGTTGAATGGACAGGCCATGGGAATCAAATGTTTTCAATCAATTTAACTAGGAATAAAATATAATTCCACTGAAAGCTGTGCTCATAAAGAGTTTGATTGTATTTGGATTGTAACTCCATTATTTAGGTTTACAGATAACAAAGTCATTGTCAGAAGGAAATCATACAGACTGTATTCTAAATCTTTTATGTTTGCATAAAAATTGCATGAGTAAGTAAAAATTATTAATTGCTACAGACATGCAGATCTTATGTTGTTAGGCAATGTATATCTTTGTGAATGTCCTTCTCCAGCGCTTTGCCAAGGCAATTATTTATTGAAGTCAAATGATGTTACTATGTATGTGATTTCAAAGTTTCAGAGATAAAACTTTTGTGCTGTGTTCAGTAACTGCATGTTAGTTTAATTTTTGTGGTACTTTTGTGATCAAATATGAGCTGAAGGCTTTCTGCTTGTCACTGCAAAGCTTAAATAACATTGTTCACTTGGGGAATCTTTGAGATACTAATCAGCTTAATAGAAGCATTTCAAGGCAATATGTTAAATCACTTTCACAAAACAGAATTGATGTTCAGTTCATTTGAGACATTACGTTTCGAGCTAAAAATACATTACTGAGTACTGTATTTCTTTGTTATTTGAGGACATAGATATGCTAACATCTATAGATCATAATTAATTCTTAATTTCTGGTGTAAACAGGCACTTTGACAAATAAGATTAGGAGTTGAATTGAGACACCACCAATTAACATATCGCTCATCCAGAAAGAGGCAGCTAATTTGCTATTCATTGTGTCACACATTCTTGTATTGATCTATCCTGAAGGCATAGGAAATGTCTAGCTCCAACCAGCCAGCATCAGAAAGTAGAACTACCAACCCCAGGAATCAGTAACACAGGAAATGTTATGGCTGACATTTTTGCTATCTCAAACCATGATGTTCGTCTATCTGACCGCTAAGTCACTAGTTCATGGAGAAGGGAAACAAGATTAAATGCAGAAGTAGAGTATACCCAATAACTTTAGACTCTGGAGATTTTCACGTCGATCTGTTTTCTTACCTGAGTAGGAAGGATGAACTTTTACTAAGTTCCCCTCCGTATCCTTAGAGACACAGTTTTTTAACTAAGGAGAACTGCAACAATGTAATGCTAGAAGAAGTTAAAATCAATATTTTATAAAATTGCCTCTATGAATAAATTGTACTATATACCATTTTTATATCATTTTAGATGATTACATTTATATGACTGGGAACTATTGTATGTTTAGTTACACTGTTGTCCACACAACATACTACTTTCTTTACTTCATACTTATTTTACTTACCCTGGAATAAACTAAATAGCTGTGAACTAGGATTGGAATAAGGACCCACATTTACTATGTTTTTCATGTGATAACACAAACATGGGCATTTTTTTGTTATATAATCTGTAGCAATTGAAATAAATGTTCAATGGTTTATGAAGAAAATTCCTTGCATGTTTACAGTGAAAAGACAGTAAAACATAAAAGGATCAATATATGAGGTGCAGTTAATACTGACATGAACTTTTGGTGCAAATGAGTCTTGATATAAGTACTGGCAACTCTTGGATACAAGATAATTGACTTACTGTTTCAGCAGAGGCATTTTTATTCCTTTCTTGTGCACTAGACTTTAAAAAAAAGACATTCTAACAAAATATCTAGTTCATATAAATACAATAAAAAAGCAAGTGTAATTTGTACTGGATGTATTTCTGTTACATATTTCTTTAAAACATATTAAAAAGTACCTAGTAACCTTTAAAACATGCACATATTTTATTTGGGACACTAAATTCATGTCCTATTATAGTCTATTTACCTCCTCTTAAGAGCAAATATCTTGTAAAAAGAATCTCTGTGTCTCTTACTCTAGACCTTGTTCCATCATTCCATTTCTGTCAAAGGCAAAAGCAGAAGAGTGAGTGAAAAATATTTCTGTACATATATATTCTTATGGACTGGGGTGTGCCCTTTATTTTCAAACTAGAGAGGAAAATTTTCCACAATAATAGAGGAAAGCTTATCAAAGCTGTATGAAAGGAAATGTTTTATCTTTACTTATGATAATTCCTCATATTTTTACATTATAACAATTGAACATATTTCTATTCAATGACAGCAACAGTCTTCTATTAAATAGAAATCAATGTTACCAAAAATACACACTTGCAATTTGCTTGTTTTAATACATCATTGAAAACACTGAAATAATGAGAATCAAAACAAAGACTAGGAATTTGTTAATCATTTTCCTTCCTTCACTGTACTATTTAATGAAACTGTTGCTCTACTTTATTAAATGCTTTTATGAGTCAGTGAATATTTCTGTCACCAGACAGAAAGGTGGGTTATTTATTTATTTATTTATTTATTTGTTTGTTTGTTTGTTTGTTTATTTATTTATTTTAACTTGGTTGAAAGAAAAAGAGAGTATATTTACTCTTCCCGTGTTCGTAACCAATAGATTTTATTACGGCATGAATTATGTTCAATGAAATTAGTCAATATTTAAATTAGATGGAAAAATGCATATTTCAGAAAAGCTGCAATATATGTGCAAAAATATCACCTGTGAAACAGTAATCTCAGTCCTCAAAAGAAGACCAACACTACTCCAGCATCAGACCTTAAGTGATTCTTAACAAAGTAAAGTGTTAATCCAAATGAGCAGTCCGCTATTTGGTGATGTACAAGTATCCCACAGTTTTTTATTTGCTGTGGATTATTAAAAAAATCATGATACATAGCAAATACTGATGCTTACTGGATGTAAGAGATATAAACCAGATAATTAACTGAGAACTGTTTAACGATGATCTAATCATCTTTGATTAGATTGTGACAAAGAGAATATGTGTTATTTGCATATGTCTCTATATTCTAAAAATATGATTACTATGTGGTTGGATGCTATGAATACCTGCTAAATTATATCTATGCTCTGTAATATTGACATAACTCTCTCTATATAAATATTGATCACTCTTAAGCTGTTTATCAATGTATTTTTAAGACTGGTTTTTCTAAGTGACAAGAGCACTAGTCTGGAACATGTGCTTGAGAAAAACCTCGTGATTTTATTTATTCTGCTTTAGTCTCACTCAAATATCTGGGAAGTCAAGTACTTTTTCCTTTAGTTCTATCCATTGCCTGTGATTGTTATAAATTGCAAATGAAACACTGAATATTCTTATAAACTTATAAAATGATCAGAAGTGACAGATAAATGAGCTGTCAGATTTCATTTTCAGGGTTATTTGCAATTTACGTCCTGTCTCATTCACCTGCATTCAGCCAGTTGTCAAGAAAAAAGGATCCTTTTTCGAAAGATTCTCTTCTGGAATAAGACCCTTCAATGGATGCTTTTCAGGGGTGGGGACACTGGTATTTTCATGGATAAATGTTAATGCATCTTTTTTGCTGATACTTTTACTTAGAGTTTGACTTTTATTATTCTCCTCTTTAGTGAGGTATCAGACGGTGGTTAATCCAAATAAGATAAGAACAGATATTTGATATGGATTTTAAAACTATGGGTAGAACATTATGAGCACTCCTATTTCCTCCTTGCATATCCACTACTGGAAACAGTCCTTGTAGCCCACATACGTGAAATAGAGAATGAGATAACACAAAAAGATAGATAAGAATAGATTTAATGAGAAGATATAAGAAGATAGGACATGACTGCAGTGATCAGGTGCAGGGCTCAGCCAGGCATGCATACTGACAAACTCTATTTTACATGTGACTTTCCCCTTTTACATTCTGCGCTGTCTATCCTCATTTTGTTTCTCCCTGTTTAACCTTTCCACAGCTCATTCCCCCAGAGGATGGATAGTTCTATCAATTCCTGCACCTCTCGAAGTTCAGAGTATCCCCTAGTTTATTATATTCTTATCAACTTCAAAGTCTAGGTTGCACTTCCTGGTTAGCATCCGTATTTTCTTGATAGCCCATCAATTAGTGCAAGTGGCAACCTTTGTTTCTTGTCATTGTCTCTACATTTGCTTCGTCAAAATACACACATATTTTTTCTGGTTTCTCTCTTTTTTTCTGAATTTCCTTATTGACCATCTCCTGATCAGATAACCTCTCACACCCTCATGAATTAGTGTGACTGAGCAGGTTTCACTCTCATCACTTACTGTCTGTTCCCCAGGTTTGTGTCTCTGTATGTTCTTGTTTACTACTCTCTACTCTTATTATCCCTTGGTGCATTGAAAAAGGTTCTTCACCCTTAAAGGAGCAGACACTCTCCCTCCAGTTATCCTTACACGTATTATATAAGAATTTTCTGGAACTGGATTTTCCACCCATTATGGGATATATGTGCAAAGACTTTACTCCTTTCTGTTGATCAGATTTTACAGTGTTTCCTTCCATTCCCTTTTTTTTCCCCCCATATATGAAAAAAATTTTTAGAACTTCTTTAAAAGAGGATAAACATTCTCTCCCAGTTCAGTATTTTGGCTGTCTACTCCATCTCTGTCCCCATAACTCGTCTATTTTTAATAGTATTAGTAATTATATTATTTAAATTATTCAAATTATGTTATTGTATTGTAATATTATAGTGCATTATAGTGCAGTATTGGACTGTCAGTGTCAGAATTCTGCCCTACAATGTGGTTTTCTAGTTCTTTGATTCATATATGCCAATAACAATATAGGGATGAAATTTTTTACAGAAAAGGATATGAGGCTTCAGGGGTGGCTATTTTGTCTTAAGTGGGCTGTTGTTTGAAAACTGTGTTGGAAAGATGTGCAAACAGGCACCTGGAAGGGTGATGTATGCAAGAGGGGGGTTTACCTGTTGATTTGAGAGTGGACTGGCTTCCATTCATTCCTTTCTTTTAAGCTACAGCTTTCTGCCTTGTGGGAAGGTTATACAGGACCCTCTTCGTCTTGACTTTTTTCTGGTGTCTGTTCCCATTTCTGTCACAGGGGAGGCAGAACATGTTTTCACCAGTCTCTCTGTTTCTCAGTCTCCCTGATGCTCTTTAACCCTTCTCCTTCCATCCGTAGCTGTGTAACCAGGCTGAGCAGATCATCCACTTGGTCACAACCCACACAGATGTTTTCTCTACCACCATCCATTACTAGTGAAAGGCTCTGGCCAACAGAGACCTGAATGGGTGTGTGTTTTGGTGGTAGCTCTGTCTGGGTTTGCCACATGCCTTCTGGTGAGTGCAGAGGACATAGCTTTCTGCTGGGTGAATCCCATAGCTAAGCATCATCACTGAGAGGGTGATGACCACCAGGTCCCATGGCCAGGCAGGGCAGGGGTGCAAGGAGATGGAGATTGGCCTTGCTATGGCATCTCTGAGGTAGGAATTAGGGGGGCCCTGGGGCTGAAATGGGTCTCTGAGCAGAGTGGGAACAATATCTGTGAGAGGCAGCACCAATAAGTCTCATTGGTGCAGGGCCCCTGGAATGCCATAATTCCTGTTTATTTCTAACTATAGGTCTTTTTTGAATATATTTTGCTGTCCGAAAATTGTGTTGGTTAAAACTTATTGCACTTAATGGTTATCCAGTGTAATGGTCCATCACACCTGGTGAGTTTAGGGGAAGGTAGTTGGATATACCCGGGGAGATGCATGGGAGAAACAACAAAGTTCCAGCAGGTTCAGTAACAAACAACTTTTACTTGCAATCTTTAAAACATTCAAATAGAATAATGCACTTGACATGGCCTTGACTAGATTTTTTTAATCAGACTATATTTTAAAGAAGAATTTAGAAGACGCAAAAGAGAAAAAGGAGAAAAAGTAGATAGCCACCACCCTAGGATCCAGCATGGTCTCAGCAGCTTTTAAATCCAGGGTAGTGGAGTGTGCCACGCTGCGAACATCTTGCCATTCGTTTATCAGTTCGGATCCCCTGGGACCCTCACCCAGATGGGCCTGTGCTAATTGCACCAAAGTCTCATGTCTGCAGTTTACACACTGCCAGAATGTTCCTTGTGCTATTTTGGGGCTTACAGTGGTGTGAGACATTGTATTGGCTTGGAACAACTTAGAGGGGGGGGGGGGGGGGGGGGAGGGACAGGTTGAATTTCACACAGGTGAGGTAACATCTAGTCCCACACTCCAGTCCCTGCAGCCTCACCAGGTGACCCTGGAGAAGCTGTCAGTCAAAGGCAGCTTCTGGGAGCACTGCCCATACCACACCCTGGAACCCCTAACCCACCTCAGATTGGTCAACACAGTGGGACCACTACCCCTCACCCTGCCCCAGAACCCCAGAGTGGCCAGTGGGCCAGAAGTCCCACCCGAGAGGAGTGGCCACAGCAGGCCAAAGCACATAAAAACAGCAACACGTGCTCTCATCTTTGCTTGAGACCTACCACCTGGACATGTGGAAGCTGGAGTCTCACAGGACTCCAGTGGTAGCTGTGATCTTCTCTTTTGCTCTTTCTTTACTCCTTTCTGTGGAAGAGCAAGAATCAGGATGGGAACAGTTTCAGGAGTGGAAAAAGATATACAGCAATTGAAAGGACTTTATTATATGGACTTTACAGTTCTTATGTGTTTACAAATATATACATTATATGATTCCCCCTACAGTTGTAATTCCCGGGCTTGCCCAGGCAGGCCTGGTGCCTGTTCCCTGCTTCCCTGCTTCCCCCTCTGATTGGCTGAAGAAGCTGCAGAGAAGAGAGAGCTACCATTCGTCCTTTCCTTCCCCGGTTACTCCCCCGTTCCTCCCTCTTCGCCTGAGTCCCTATCCCTATTCGTTTCCCTGGTTGTCTGTCTCATGCTCCACCCAATTTTCTGGTTCATTCCACACCAGAGCTCATAAAACTGCTGCACGCTTTCAATAAAGGAGCATTGCAATCTCAAACCTCATGGGACCCCTTTGTGCAGTGCCGCACCGACCCCACGGGCTGTGGCACCTTTCTCTTCTCTTAAACTCCTTTGTTAATATTTTGGGTAACCTGGGACTGAATGGGTTGTGTTTTGCTGAGTTGTATGGACTAGCATGTACTAAGTCAATGCTTTGTAGAATGCCTTGTTTTGGTTATATGTTGCCCTTTAAACTTTTGTCAAGATCTCTTACTTCCTAAAGTTTACCAGTAAAGTAAGGGAGAAAAGATGTGCAGCTTTTTCTCCTATGCACTCTCTCTTGAGGTGTGAAAAGAACCAAAGATTCTTCTAATATATCTGGAGGGTGGATGTTGTTGAAGTCTTGTATATTTTTAAAGTAAAAATCCCTTGGGGAGCTTGTAGCTCAAGACTTACAGGTGGCCCCATGCAGTCGATTGGCCCCAGTACAGTGTGGACGGGCGGCACTTTTCAAATGTGTGTGTGCTGTGCAGTGGAGTGTGAGAAGGCTCGAGGGGTGGGGAGTGTAGCAGTGCTCTACCCCACCTGTTACCGCACCAATTTCCCATCTGGTTGTTTTGAGCCAGTCAACCATTCCTCTGGCCTCCTACATCCAGACAGCAGGGTTAGTGACTATAAATCAATATCTGAATTTTAAACTATGTATTTTCTTCTTCACATTCCTTTGATGTTACTGATTAAAAAAAAGAGATACATAACATGCTGAGCAACCTTTTTATATTGGCTGACTTTCAATAATAAAATGTGTCAGTCAAGTAAAGAGAATTTTTGTGAGAATTTTCATTTAATTATGAAATTTAAATAAAAGAAATAAACTATTCATTTTACTTAACTCTTATTATTCCCCAGTGTTTATTGATTTTGATATCAAATGCATGTACGTATTTTTTGAAATGTTTTCCAGAACAAAACCAAAGCATATGGTAACTGCTAAAAAAATCAGTCCTTCAGTGTTATTCCATGTTTTCTTCACGAGGAACAGAGGGCTAGCAGTATTACAATATAGTATTACCAATATTCTGAGTTTATGCAGCCTAAGGAGCTCACTTGCCAATGCAATTAATCACTTAGCTCATAAAAATTATAAATCATATACTACTTGCCACACGTAAGATATTTTGAATAATAATTTACTTTTTAGAATAATGTTATGTTGCCACTTTACAAAAATAAATAAATATTACTTCACATTCAAGGATTGCACATGTCAGAAAAGGTAGTCTTTTTCCTGTTGTTCAATGATAATAAAGACATTTGGCAATCTTTCACTGAGATTTTTTGTGCTGTTTTCATGTTGCATTGTAGAAATGATAGCAGTTCTAGTGTTTTGCCCTTTGGTTTCCCTCTGACCTTCTTGTGCTAGGATTGCAATGCTATGTTTCAGTCTTTCCAAAAATTGTTTCTGAAACTTGTTGACTTTAAGTCTATGATGATTTAAGTTTGGCAAGTTGGTTGATTTTCTTTTATGGAGAAAAACTTTCCTCATGTATCTTGAAATAGACAACACATTAATTATCCAACCCAAATGAAACTTTCTTATAACCATGAAAACTCAAGGTCTTTCATAAGAACTTTCGAATCTGAAATACTAAGTAAATATAATCCAAAATCAAAACTGGTATCATCAGAAAAACACTTCTGAGTGGAAGTAAAATATACATAATTTGTGTTCTCTTTTCTTTTTTTTCTTCTTTATGTCCCAGTTGGTAGTTGATGATTCTGACAAGCTGTGATTATATGTGTTTAAGAAAGCTTCTAGCTTTCAAGATCTTATACAATAGTGGCTTTCTGATAAAAGAGGAAGTTCACATTTTAATGATGCTATCTTGAGACTTTGACATCTTCCGTATCTGTAGATAAATGATAGATTGAAAATTTTGAGCCATCTTATTTAAAAGTAGTAAATGCCATATAATTAATTGGCAGAAGAAAGAAAATAAGATTTTAGTGAATTACTGACTGGATAAGTGCCTTTTATTTTTACAGTATATACCAATAAAATTTATAAACCACAGTAAGCATTATCCTGACTAGTGGTATAACAGATAAAGATGAGAGTGACAAGGAAGTAAGTTCAAATTATTCAGTTAATTGGTTTTCATATCGGTAATTCATAGTCACTTCAATCAGAGCTTAAAAAAGTAATTTTAAGTAATTTTACCTCACAATTAATAATTTTACTTTATTGTACATTCATTACTATTATTCCTAGGCTACTGTGAAGTGTTTCAAGTGATGGAATTTCTGTTATGTCACCTGGGACTGTACTTCACACTCCACAGATCTCATTGTCAAGATTTTTTCCTTAATGTCTTTCTTTTAATTCCTTAAAATCATGGCCAGAATATTCCTTCTACATTCTTAAATAATTTCTTACATAATTTAGATTTTCTTTAATTTTGTGAGGTCTGGAACACTTTAGTTTGATACTTCTTACTTAATCCTACTTACATAAGCAATCACGGTCATATGTCTAATCTCTCTGGAACTGTTATTTTATCTTTCAATATGCTCATAAATGAACATATTGAATAAGCTGGTGCCTGGGATAAATTCCCCTTATTTCTCATCAACACATCCTTGCAATACAAAAGCAATAACTTACCGTTTTTCATAACAGCTCCTTTTATTAAAAATTCCTCATAAAGAAATTAAATTCTGATATTCCTTTCTGAGATCTTTCTTCTAAATTAAACTTCATTGTGTGACTGAGATCTGTACATACTACATGTAACCTCTTGCTTTATTAATTAATATGCAAGTTTTTTTAAAAAGTTGTATTTCAAAAGCTCTTTGGTCACAGATCTATTAACTATTCTCAGAGTCTTATTTCCTTTAATCTCTTTCCTCTGTAAATTTTTTTTTTGTTTTCTCATATAATAGATTTTGGTATAAATTGGCATAAATGTTCTGTGTGAAGCCAGCTGAGTGAAAGAATTTTTTCTGCTAGACTACTATTAAGATAAATCAATGTCATCAGGTTAATTTTGTATCTATACTCTGTGCCTGTCTTTTATTTTTGAGAAACAGGTCAAAATAGGTTTGATTGTTTTTAAATTCCATTATATACAGATATTTACATTATAAATACGTATATCACAGAATCACAGAACATGCCAAGTCAGAAGGGACCCACAAGGATCACCAAGTCCAACTCCTGGCCCTTCACAGGACCATCCCCGAGATTCACACTATGTGCTTGGAAATATCATCCAAATGCTTCTTGAATTCTCTATATATGCTTTTGTTTCTTCTTTTTAAATTTATTTCTGATTTAATTTGCAGTTCATACTTGAAGTGATCAAAATAACTTCCTTAATTAGTTAATTTTGATTACAAATCCTGCCAAATTTTAATATGAAAGGTAGGCTTAAGAATTCTCCTTAGAATAAACAGTCAATTTCAGCAGAATATTTCAGTTTATGATCGTTATATTAAATTCTTTTTTCCCTGAGATCTCTGAAGCAATCTTCAACTCTTTTAAATCTTGTTTTGCTGACCCTGCTTTCATTTATCATTGTAGGCATTTTTTTTAAATTTGTCATAACTTGTAACCGTGTTATAAAATACTTCATCATAATACTGTATCATAATTTAACCTGATAACATAATATTCAAATTTATGTGAATGTATGGGTTTGCTGATCATCATCTTAAAAAGAATATTTTCAGATTACTTACTCTTTTTGTTTAATTGTCATTCTCCCCCAAGCTTGCAGGTATTCTTTCCCCATGTCAACTACACTTTTTGTAGTGCTCTTTAATCCTAAACACCTCCAGCTACACATTTTTCTCCCTCTTCCTCACTGAATTTGTAGTGAGTCAATAAAGCTAACAGGATCCCAGGGAGAAACTGGAATGCTTTATTGGGACTCACAAGTTCATATTTAAAGGGTTCATGGTTTACATATTCAACAGGGGGCTTACATATTCATTCCATCACAACTGGGGACTTTCCAGAGATGAGGTGAAGGGGAAATCCTAAATTACAAACCTTTGGATCTTAACACTTACATCATAGGGGAAAACCCACTTTATCTGGGGGGATTTTACAGGGAGGAACAGGTATTGGGTTTTATGCAGAGGTCTGATGAGATTAGAATGTGTATTCTCTGGCTGGGGCAGGACATGTGATAACATCATGCAAGGAGTCTTTTCTATTCTGCTGCAGAAGGCAGGAAGAATCCACAGTGATGAGGGTTTTTCCCCAGCTTTTGTAGTTCAGCAGAGACCGCTCAAATCTCTCTCTACAGATATTATATTTTTTAATCTTATAGGATTCATATTCCTTTATACTCCAACATATCCATTTCTCCTACATGGGTATTTTTAGTAAATTTCTCAGAGAGAAAGTTCCTGTTCAAGAGGAATGTCCATTTGATCAAATATATTTCCCTTTCTACCTTTAACAGAGTTGACCTGCCTTTCAAGATGTCTTGCTTTTCATTTAGACTAAAGAGAAAAAATATTATATGTAGAAGTGATGGCTTCTGAGAGCGAGAAACGATGATTTCTACTCTTATCCTACTCTGGTTTTATTCTGTGACCTTTACAAGTAATTTAAAATACCTTTGTCAGTATTTTTGGCCAAAATTAATGATTTTTTTCAATCCTTTTAGTTTGCATATTTTGTTTAAAAGCATTTCTTATTTTTCAGTAACTAGTTTCTTTCAAATATAATGTCCAAAACTAAATCATAGCATATTCAAAATTAAGATATTTTGCTGTAAATTAAGTCAATAAAATCACTATCTACATTCAGTCATTAGAATTTTTTCTAATTGTATAACTTAATTGTTGATGTTATAACTTACATGGTATGTTTTACTTAAAACATAAAATGACACAATTATCTTTTCTGAAAAGTTTTCTGTCTAAAATCAGAGGCAATGTCAACACTCATACCATTAGCATCCCTGAGAGAAGTCACAAGATGAGAATTTTTGCACCATGTCTCATTATGAAGTCATACTCAAAATATTCAAAATCTGAAAGGCTTTTTTCAGAGAAAAGCCAAAAGCAAATCAGTAAATTACAGTGTCAGCATTGCTTGTTTTTGCCCAATATTTAACTTCTCTAGGAAAAAAAAAAGCTGCATGTTTTATATAGGAATATCAATGTTTCATTTTGAATTTTCTTGTGTTTGACAAAAATTAATTATTTAATTAATTATTTAAAAAAATAATGTATTTTCAGAAGGCATGAATTTCTTTAATTCTTTTAAACAACCAACTTCAGACAGAAAAATATTTAATTCTACACAAAATATAACCACATTCTACTGTGAATGTTTTATTGAGTACTCTTTAAACAATATTTAATGAGAGTTAAATCAAGTAAAAAATATCATATAAATATCTACAGGAAAAAAATGAATGCAATAAAAGATCAGAGGAAATGTAGCCAGACTTGACTCAAAGTTCAGCAGAACTAACTGCTGTATTCACTTCAGTTTTCTTAGCAGATCTTCAATAGGTATCTCTGTTTTAGGTCTGAGCTGCTTTTTGATTAGCTGTCACTATCTTGTGATCTTAACTTGTTCCTTCTGGCCTTTGGGAGCCTTTGCCACCAGAGTGTCAATTTTCACTTGGGTATTTTACTGCTGTAACTCAACTTTCCAAGTGATCTTCTAGAAGTCTACCCACGTTCAGATACTGCAAATACTAGTAATTCCAGTTTTGCCTGGGTGTGGGCTTTTATGAAGAACAATTGAAGTGGAAATTAGAAACAATTCTCTTTTATTGTTACGTAAAATTGTGGATGGAGACAATTCTGGACCTATGAAGCATAAAAGAGAATTTTTAATACTTGAAAAGTAGGATGACACATAAGATCGCACATATTCACATATTCTGTGTCTTTGTGGAAGATCTAAATAAACATTACTAGGTCTAGCTACATTTACAACTATTACTAGTCCAATCTTTATCTTCCCAATTGCAATAGATCTGATCTAAACTAATTTAGAAGTTCTCTAAAATATTTGAGTTACTTAAAAATTTAACAGAGCAGTAATTTGAATTCTGTTTAAAAATTGAGATACAGATGTCACCTCTGCAAGAGTAAAACTACATGTTCAATATGTTAGTCTAATAGGTGTTTAGTAGGTGTATATTGCCTTTTTCCTCTCTTTGTTTCGGCATAAATTCAAATCTGCTCACACAGCAAAGCTGCTTCAGATTGCCATCTTGGCTATAAGCTAATGACTGCATTTCTGTCTCTTTGACTTAGTTACATCAGATAAATGAGAGTTAAAGTTGATATGAAAGAGGAAACCAGCATACATCCAGGAGTGATCATCTGTGTCTTACTCCTGGGAACCATCAAGTTGGCTCAAGCTATGTGAGGCTTCATCCAAAAGATAAGTGAAACAATCCAGAGTCAACTTCCTTTGTCTCTTATTTTAGCAGAGTGACTTCTTCCACAAAGGTAGGCGTGATTTCCCAATCTCAGAAGTTCCCAGAGTTCACACTTAAACCTGAATAAGGTTGAACTAATGGTCAACAGTCTTTGATAACAAGATAACCTAAAATTCTCTGCTGGTTCTTTCTGACTTCAATGAAATGTCTAATTTGAATCTTTCTCCAAATGCTTTTAATACTGGTTTGATAGTCCTCATTATGGATTAGATATAAAATAACTTGTCCAGAAGCTCTATCACTGAGTGTCAATTTCAGAGTGAAGAAAGATTTTCAAATGAAAACAAGAATAAAAATATGAGAAAAAATTAAGTGGAAAATGGACAATATTCTTCAAGTGCAGAAGGAAATGAACAATATTCTTCAAGTGCAGAGGGAAATTTTGGTTAGCAGTCTCTGGTATAAATAATATGCTAGTGCTATGTAATAGGCATTTTTGTGAAATCAGGACAATACTTTACCTCACAATCCTTCTATTGAAAGTCATTCAGAGAATGGGTTTTTGTGTGATTCTAGAGGAGCCTCATATGCACCATAGCAAAGTGGAGCTGAAGAATTTGGAATCTAAAGAAGGTCTGAAATTTTCAGTAATTCTGCACCAATTTCTGGAGTGTATTTTAAAATAAAGAGCTGTTAATATAAAAAATACAATTTAATTACTGAATTAAAAACTTAAAGTTTCATTACTAAATAACAATTATTTAGCTCTTTGTAATATGAAATTTCTATAGTTTTACTGTCTTCTCTTGTTTAAAATGATAGTGTTGTCTACAATACCAAATTAATTAAATGGGTAGGGTAACTCCCATTAATATATGAAGGTTTTTTTATAGTACTTGAATTGATAGTTTTTATTGTTATTAAAACTCTATATAGTTTGCATGTTGATTTAAAGATTATAAATAATGTAAACTTGATGTCAACTATTAATTCCATGCTCCTATAGAATGTTTGATGTGATTTTTATCAGGGTTCCTTGTAGCAAAATAGAGGATATAATAATAGGCTGTAGTTGAGAAATAAATTGTTGCATAAGGAATAGAACATATCAAAATGGTGTTTCTAAATACTTTAGCAGTCTAAGACAGTATTAATTCCTTTTTTGTCTAACTCTAATGGTCTAGACCCATTTTTACTTTGCAATTTCCACATCTATTACCCTACTTCTAAAGCTAATGCCATAAAATTGGGAATATACTTCTTGTGACATATTGAAACAGAACAAAATTAATACAGAGAGATGAGAAGGAAACTCTTCTGCAAGATTTTGCAAGAGGTTCTAATATGCAACAATATGTTCCATGTATGAAATTCAATGCTGTAATCATATTCATAAGGAAAAATGCATCTTGCTGCCTAATACTTTAACTTGCTTATTCATAATATAAATCACTGTGTAATTACATTTATATGGGATATTCTCATCTTTGGATGCAGAAAATTTCTAATATTGAATATCAAATTGATTTTCTTTGTGTACAATGTAGGTAGCTGTTTTTATCTCATCCCACTGAGAAACTTGAGGAAAGTAAGTCTCTGTTCTTGTCTGTAAAAGACACAGGCATTCCAAATTTTCAAAGCGTAATGCAGCTGAACTAAGAAGTTGCTGTGGCAGCTAAGCATCAGACAGCTGCTTACTCACTCCTACCTCAGTGTGTTGGAGGAGAGAATTGGAAGGGTAAAAATGAGAAGACTTGTGGTTTGTGGTAAAGACATTTCAGTAGATTACAGAAAAGCTTTGTGTACAAGGAAAGCAAAAGAGAATTCCTTCACAATTTCCTATCAGTAGGCAGATATTAAGTCATCTCCATGAAAGCAGGTCTCCATGATGGATAACAATTACTTGGAAAGACAAATGCCATAACTCTGAACTTTCCCCTTCCTATCTTTCTTTATCAATATATAGCAAAAGTTATCCTTCCAAGCCTTTCATCTCACAGATGCCAAATATCCAAATAGTTTTGGAGAGCAACTGCTTGATAACAGTGTCTTAGGCAGAATGATTTTTTACTGTCCACATTGAAATCAAGAAATAAAAAAAAAAATTACATATTTTTCTATAGGTGTGAAGTAGTAAACTTCTGGTATTGAATGTCAAGCTAGTTTAAAAATACTGAAAGGGAGCCATTCAACTTTTTGCTAGTTTATGAATCTTGTTTCTTATCTGCCCTAAAGTTGGAGGTTTCAGTGTTACTTTGCAGAATTTTCTTTCTGTGTTTGCAACTTATAACTTTAGAGAATATCTCATAATGCTGGTGTTTCTCCTTGGTACACTAAAGCAGTATGCATAGACTCCATGGCTGATGAATTCCATCAGTAGCTGATACGTTCACTGTATGGTGCACTGTTCATATTTCATTTCAGGTAAACTTATTTTAGTTAGCATCTATTTTTCTGGTTTAAACCTCTTACACAGAAGTGAATGAGATGGTACTAGTCCATATGTGGTATCTGAAAGATACATGAGTATTTAACACTGTATTGGGTTTACCTGGAGGGGGTTGGTAGCAGAGGGGCTACAAGGATGGTTTCTGTAAGATGACAGAAGCTGCTCCTGTGTTGGACAAGGCTTGTTTCAGTTCGCTTCAAGTTGGTTGCTGGCCAAAGCTGAAGAAATCAAATGGTGTTGGTAGTGCCTCTGCGAGAACATATTTAAGAAAAGGTTAATAAAATACTGTGCAACATCTGTGAGAGAAGAGTGAGACTGTATGACACAGCCCTGCAGACACAAATGTCAGTGAAGGAGAGGGAGGAGGTGCTCCAGATGTCAAAGCACAGATTGCCCTGCAGCACATGGAGGACTGTGGTGAAGCAGATATACACCCTGAAGACCATGAAGGACCCCACAGACCAGCAGGCATATGTTCCCTGAAGGCAGCTGTGACCCTGTGGAGAGCCTACCCTGGAGCAGGCTCCTGGCAGGAACTGTTGCCCAAGAAAAGTAGTCCACACAGCAGCAGGTTTTTGTCAGGACCTCTGACCCATGGAGGACCCACACTGGAGCAATCTGTTCCTGAAGGACTGTACCCTGTAAAAAGGACTCACGCTGGAACAGTTCCTGAAGAACTGCAGCCCGTGGGAAGAACCCATTTTGGAGAAGTTTTTAAATACAGAGTGTATTCAATGGGAGATACCCCATATTGGAGTTGGGGGAAGGTTATGAAAAGGAAGGAGCAGCAGAGACAACCTAATGGACTGACCACAAACCCCATTCCCCATTCCTGTGCACTGCTCAGGTGGGCAGGAGATAGAAGAGTTAAGAGGGAAGTTGAAACTGGGAGGAAAGGAGAGTTGAGGGGAAAGCCTTTTAGGTTTTGGGGTTTTTTGTTTCTCACTTTCTTATTTTCTTACAAGTAAATGGCATCCAATTATATTAGTTTCCCCACACTGAGACTGTTTTGCCCATGGCAGTACTTGGTAAGTAATCTTCCTGCCCTTATTTCTGTTCACAAACCTTTTATTTCTCCCTCTGTCCTGTTGGTAGAGGAGGACTGATAGTGCAACTTGGTGAGCAGCTGGCAGCCCGCCAAGGTCAACCCACCACAAGCACATAGGAAGGAAGGCCAAATATGAAGTATCTAAAATAAAGTTTTAAAGTAGTTCTTGAATTAATCAGTTATACTGATTCCAGCAAACAAGGCTGCCAAAGAACAACTCAGCTCTTAATGGCTTGTGTGCAAGAGAACAGAGTAAGGGTGGTGCCTGAGGCTTCAGGTGACTGACAAGGGACATGACTATGGCAGTTGTGTGTCATGAGTCAGTCCCTGGCCTGGCTGGAGCAACTATTGCAGTGCATCAGAGGACACCTTACTGCATCTAGGCTCGATAAGAAGTTTACAAGGTGAGGGGATCCGCTCTCAACCTTGTGACTCAATAGAAGGGTCTCTGTCTCTATGCAAAGCTTTCTAACTCGATTTTGCATTGTGTCATTCTTCAATTAAGTAATTAATAAGATGAACCTTGCTATCAAAATTATTGAACCTTGGTAAACTACTGTTACACTTTCTAAAATTCCGTCAAATTTGTTGAACTATATCACTTTCCCTCAATAAAACTGTGATATGACTGCTGGACAAAACCAGGGTGGATGAGAAGTGCTAGCATAGATTTACCAAGGGCATATCATACCTGAAGGACCTGATGGCTTTCTGTAATAACTGATTTTGTGAACAGTGGAAGCTGTTCAACCTGAGTAATAAGGAGTTTGACATGTATTCCTGTAGCTAAATTGGAAAGGTGTGCTACAATATAGAAAAGTGGCAGGAGTGCTGGCCTGAATGGGCTGCGATTAGCTGAGTAAAATCCAGCTGGATACTGGTGAACAGTGGTACTCCTCAAAAATGAACACTGAGGCCGGTACTGTTCAACATCTTCATTAACAGTCTGAATGTTGTGTAAGGATGCACTTTTTGGAAGTAGTATTTTTGAGAACAAAGCACGTGAGGAGAGGACAGGACTGATAGAGAAGTACCTGTACAGGTTTCATAAATGGGTTGAAAGAAGCTATATGAAGTTCAACAAAGGCAAATGAATAATCCTATGCAGCTGGGGACTGAATGGCTGGAAACTGTCTCTGCAGGAGCTGGGATTCCTGTGAACAACAGGGTGAATGTGAACCAACAAGGCGAGCTTTCAGCTCAGAAGGTCATTGCATAATAGACTTCATTAAAAAGAGCAGAGACAGCAGGTACCTCTCTCTGGCAATTCCGAGAGTACATTCAGAGTACTGCATCAAGTTTTCATTTCCCAGTAGAAATAAAAAAAATTGGTAGGAAAAAAGATTAGTGGAAGACTGCAAAGATGATTAGAGGCTTGAAATACGTGATATGTAGAAGGAGAATGAAAAAATCTTTTATCAGTTTTGAGAAGGAAAACTGTGGAAGGATCTTACTGTGGACTTCAGCAAGAGTGGGAGGATAGAAAGATGAGAGAACCAGAATTTTTAGAGTTTTCTAGCAGAGAAATGAAATATAAGGGGGATGAGTTTTAGCCAAAGAAATATTGATTAGAATTTAAGACAATGTACTCATAAGGGATGACTTAGAACAGGTCATCAGAGAGATTACGTAATCTCTATTCTTGCACATACTCAAAATGGGATTGAATTTGACCCTATGCAGTTTTCACCTGGAAATGTGATCTACCTTCAAAATGGTCCTTCTTTGAATAAGAGGAAGTTGAATTAGTTCCTTCCAGCTTATAAGTTTTGTTTGGCTTAGTGGTTTTTTGTTGGTTTGGTTTGGTTTTGATTTGTTTTGGTTTTTTTTTAATTCTGTTATTTTAAATGGTGCCTATTTCTCAAGGGCTTCTTTTTTTTTAGTGATTCATTACATTTGGGCTAATTGGTAAGTTTCATGGCAGTGTAATTTTGTTTGATGAATTCTGCAAATAGAACTGTTGATGAAAATGCCCTAAGGATTTTTGTAATGTGTAGTAAACTATTTGCCCTCAAAAGTTAATTGAGTATAAATGAGTGCTGGGGCTAAAGTGATATCACTAACCAGTGATAGTGGACAAGTTTTTGTTCTAGTATACCATAAAGTGTACTATTTTTAAAAACATAAGTTTATTTAAATAAAAAGCTGGATGTTTCTTGAAATTGGGCTCTGCAGAGAGTAATATGGATAAGAATGAAACTGTATATCAACAGACTGACAAATAATAATAATGGCCAGTCTTCGCGAGTGAAGATTTGGGAAAGGTCATTGACCCTTCGAGCCTGCGCAGTGGATTTTTTAGGTGAGACACAGCGTGCACTGAACTGAGCCCACCCTTTAATCCTGAGGTTCATCTGCCGGGGCCGAGCAAGCTTGGACAGTGGCAGTGAGGTCCCCAGGACGTAGGTTTGTTTAGAGTGACCTTCTCTTAGATGGATTGCCTTACAAGGCTGACGAGCTCCATCTGCCCGGGGGGCTGGGAATCGAACCCGGGTCGCAGCGGTGAGAGTCCTGCACCCTAACCACTAGACCACCAGAGGCCCCAAAGACTGACAAATACTGAGCAGGTAATTATTAAAAAATGTAGTATCAGAGTATGACTTCAGAAAGACTCTTCCATACTTTTTTTTCCATGTTGTTAAGAATAAATGAAAAAATTAAGACAATTTAAATCAAAGTCAGAAAAAACTATTGTAGTTTGATCTGAAAATTTCTATAACAAATTTATAAAGTCATAAGAAGAATGTTTTAACAGTATAAGTAACATAACATCTGTGTTCTAAGGAAAAACAATATTTGACCTACATCTACACAGCTATTTTCAGACGCCAGTACTTAATAAAAAGTTTAATTCAATTTGTATGTCATTTTAGGTATTGCTAGCATGTCCATCCAATAATGGGGTTTAAGAATGAGTATTCAAGAAACTGCATAAGAGACCATGTAGTTTTTTCTCTTTTCTTTATGATATTTCTAGATGGGGTAAATCTCTGTCTGAAGTGACAAGATTTTCTTTCATCCTTGGAGATCAAATACTTATTGTTAAATGCATGGCCCATGGGTTACCAGATTTACCACATAACTCTAATGATCTGAATAAAATACATTTTCTTGGCCTTGAGCTTCAGATGAACAGTAGAAGCAAATAGAGGTTTCCCTAATTTACATTCTGCGGTCATTTCTGTTATTATTCTCAGGACTTCATGAAGATCCTCTAGAAATTTGCATTCTGTTTATTCACAAGTTTTCATTATTAACATAGAATAAAATGCCTTATACACATATATACACTATATAAAAGACAAAAAATGCTGGATAAAATAAAATTGCCGCAGAACATTCTCATGTATGTAGCACTCTTTCTATTTTCAATTTTTGTTATACATTCAAAATTTGTCTACAAAATATAAATGAGCATTTAAGCAACTTAGAAACATCTGAAAATATTGATTTTACAGAGCATTTATAATCCTTAGGAGTTTGGTTTCCATATTAAAATCAGGAAGACATTATATATATAATCATATATTCCAGTCTGAATATGACCAAGAAGTTGTTTTGACTAGTGTCAAAATTATATCAAGTGCTTCTTGAAAGAATCAGAACCCCTAGGCTTTGTAAAAGTAGCTAACCATGTAATAAGAACTCCATTTACAAGGTGAGACAGAGGCCTATGAGATGAATATACACCAAGTGAACATTAACTCTACTTGTTGTACTGATGGCATAGCAGTGTGTGTCAGTACATAATACGTGTTTCAGAGAAAAAGAAAACGTCTTGGTTAAGTTTTCAATGGTGGGAATAGGTTTCAGATCCCAAATCAAACTCATCTCGTGTGTGTCTAAATTATTCTTTGGTCTAAGCACATTAAGAATTTCCTTATGTAAAAGTCTTCTGCTAAATGGGTCATTTTTTAGTCTAATCTAAAATTGGCTTTTCATAATGTTGCCTACAGGTAAAAATCTGTGTCCCTTCTCTGTCCTGCAGCATTAGATTTGGTTCTGTTAGTGCCACTGAACCCTTAAATATATTCTGCAGCTGACATATATCACTTAAAAATATGATATGCTCTGACATATTCTCCTCCAAAATCCTTTTAACACACTGGACATACAGCATCAATGATACATTCCTTTGTGTTCAGAGACTTCATTGCTGTAAGATGGATAAATAAATAAGTTTTTTTTCTCTCTGAGAATACCTATTTCATGAAGAAAACCCTTTGGAAGCACAAGACATTAAATAGTGCTAGACATCTCCAGAAGTAATTGTGACCTAGTAGGTCTTCTTATTCTGAAAAAAACACTAAGTTTGTTACTGGAGGATTGCTTCAAGTTGCAGCCTAAGTTTAAGTAAAACTTCTTTCCTGTAGTGCCTCATCTATTGTCTCTTGTCTATATTTGGAAGAGATTTTTCAGTACTATCCACATGACAAGTCATTCCATTTCTTTGGAATATTTCTTATAAAGATATTGATTACTTTGTGCTCAGAACTGTGAGGAAATGCCTAAAATAAAATATTTAGAGAAGAGTAAGTAAAGGAGTTAAGAGATACAGTTTATTCATATTGGTGCAGTAGCAAAGATACATATCTGAGAGTCCTGAGACTCACTGTGACATCTGGACAGGATTAGACCTTAGATCTAAAAACATGGCTATGGGGTCAGTCCTTTGAAGGTCTGAGTACTTATAGATAACACTGGTTATATTAAATGGAACTGCTATGACAGAAAGTCCCCTAAAATTTATAGAGAGTTTTTTCTGATGAATGTGTAGTCATGTCTCCTGTTGGTTTCTGCAGAAGGCTTGTGTATGCCAGAGACTATGAAATATATTAAGGTTACCTAATATTTCAGGCAATGTTTAACGTGAATTTATTAATGCACACAAAGGCTTACAGTTAGCTAACTGCCTGAATAGGCAATAATTGACTTTTAAGTTCCCAAGACATAAGACTCTGCACAGGCTGATTAGAGCATTTTCCATATAGACCCTAAAACCTGAAAAATGGGGTAGTTTTGGAAGGCATGTCATGGTTTCCAAGTGCACAGATGCAGTTTTTGCTCTACTGGTTTCCCTCCTCAGCAGGACAGGGCAGGAAAAATACATCAAAAAGCTTGTAGGTTGAGATAAGGACAGGGAGAGATCACTCAGCAATAACCATCATGAGCAAAACAGACTTGACTTGGAAAAATTAATTGAATTTATTGCCAATCAAATCAGAGTAGGATGACAAGTAAAAGAAAATCTTAAAACCACCTTCCCTCCACCTCTCCTTTGGATCCTGGGCTTAATTTTATTCTCTGTCCTCTCGCTCCTCCCTCCCAGCGGTTCAGGGAGATGGGGAATGGGCATTATGGTTCCTTCGTTACATGTTTTCTCTGCTGCTCCTTCCTTATCACAGGGAGGACTCCTCATACTCCTTCCCTGCTCTAGCATGGAGTCCCTCCCGTGGGAGATAGTCCTCCATGAACCTATGTAGCTTCCTTCCCACAGGCCACAGTTCTTCACAAACTGCTCCAGCATGGATTCTTTTCCATGGGGTACTCTCCTTAAGGAACAGGCTGCTCCAGCATTGCTCCAGCATGGGATCCTCTCACCATGAGTTCACAGGTCCTGCTAGGAGCCTGCTCCAGTGCAGGTTGCCCATGGGTACACAGCCTCCTTTGAGCTTCAACACACTCCAGTGTGGGGTCTTCCATGGGCTGCAGGTGGATCTCTGCTCCACCATGGACCTCCATAGGCTGCAGGAGAACAGCCTGCATCTCTGTGGTCTGCACCACGGGCTGCAGGTTAATTTAATCTCTGCTACAGTACCTGGAGCAGCTACTCCTCCTCCTTCCTCACTGACCTTGATGTCTGCAGAGCTGTTTCTCTCAGATATTCTCACTTCTCTTTTCTCTGCTGCAGTTGCTTTTGTGCAATAACTTTTTTCCCCCCACACTGAATAAGTTATCATAAGTGTGTTACTACAATCATCGCTTGGCTTGGCTTGGCTTGGCCTGGCCAGAAGCCAGCCTGTCTTGGAGCCGGCTGGCGTTGGCTCCACTAGACATGGGGGGAGCTTCCAGCAGCTTCTCAGAGAAACCATCCCTATAGCATCCCTGCTACCAAAACCTTGCCGTGCAAACCCAATGCAACCAGATAACTTTAAATTCAGGACACAAGTCAGAGTTCTTCTACAACACTTAGATGCATCTCAGACTCTAAAGCTATCTACTTTGTAGATATGGGTTATGACTCTGTTTTGCTGGTATTTGGTACTGTATTCAATATTGTAATTGATGCAGGAACAGATTTTATGGATGCTGACTCTTGGCTTAGCCTAACATCTTCTAAAAAGTTTTAAGCTTTTCTTTTAAACAAGAAAGAAATATTTGAAAATTTTCAAGAACGCCTAAAATTGCATGAATGTTCCTTACAAAGTTTAGATATCTTTCTTCTAAACGTCTTTTCTGCTTTGATTTTGGAACCCCTCATTTCTATGAGGACATTGAATTGTCCAGGAGAGATGAAAATTTTAATAACCATAGAGCTTTTCTCATTTGATAATTAATTTTCAAAATATGAATTATATTTTAAACATGTCGGTAGAATGTTTTGATTTCTCTAAAATTATAGAATTGACATTTAAGATCATCAATTCCAACCATCAACTGCCAAATCCACCGCTGAACCATGTCTCTAGGTGCCACATCACATCTTTCAAATACTTCCAGGAATGGCAACTCAATCACTTCCCTAGGCAGCCTGTTCCAATGTTTGACAACCCTTTCTGTGAAGAAATTCTTCCTAATATCTAACCTAAACCTCCCCTGACGCAACTTTAGGCCATGTCCTTTGTTCCTATTGCTTGTTACTGGGGAGAAGAGATCATCACACACCTGGCTACAAGCTCCTTTCAGGTAGCTGTAGAGAGTGATATCATGGAATCATCAAATAGCCTGGATTGGAAGAGATCTTAAAGATCATCTAGTTCCAACTCCCCTCTTGTGGACAGGGACATCTTTCACTAGACCACGTTGCTCAGAGAGTTCTATTCAGCCTAACCTTGAACACTTCCAGGGGCATCCTGAGGGGTCTCCCCTCAGCCTCTTTTTCTCCTAGTTAAACAACCCCAGTTCCCTCAGACATTCCTCATAAGACTTGTGCTCCAAACCCTTCACCACCTTTGTTGCTCTTGTCTGGACACAATCCAGCACCTCATTGTCCTTCTTGTAGTGAGGAACTCAACACAGGATTCGAGGTGCAGCCTCACCAGTGCCAAATACAGAGAGGAAAATTTCTTCCCTAGTCCTGCTGGCCACACTATTTTAGATACAGGCCAGGGTACTATCAGCCTTTTTGGCCACCTGGGCAGACTGCTGGCTCACGTTCAGCTGCTGCTGACCAACACCCCCAGATCTTTTTCGACCAGGTAGCTTTTCAGACACTCATTCCCCACCTGTACTGACCCATGGAGTTGTTGTGACCTAAATGTTATGATCCAGCACCTTGCCTTCTTGAACCTCATGCAACTGGCCTTGGCCAGTAGATCCAGCCTCCAGATTCTTCTGTAGAACCTTTCTACTCTCGGGCAGATCAATACTTCTGCCCAACTTGGTGTTATTCAAACATAAACATTCTCAGTGGGTAGCTAAGAATTCCATAAGTTGATGAATATTTATATGTATTCATAAGGCTTGACATCTGCCATGTTGTGCATATTTATGATCTAGTTCTATGTTAGATATCTTGAGGGAGGTCAGGCAGAATAAGCCCTTATTACTTTGCGGTGTAGGTTTTAATGTTCCTGAATTTGGAATGCACTTGCTTGGCAGGTTAAATTAATTGCCACCACTGGCCTACTATGTGCAATTTAAATTTCATGAGAAATAATGGAAGCGCATAAAATACAAAAGGACAGCAATTTTAAATCTTTCGTATGAATTTTCATAAAATCACAGAATATTTGAGGCTGGGAGGCACCTCTGGAAATCCAAATTCCCTGCTCAAAGCAGGATGAACTCAGGTCTTTGTCCAGTCAGGTCTCAAATAATTCTGAAGATGGAGAGTTCACAAGTTCTTTGGACAGCGTGTTTCTAAATTTTACCATCCACACAATATAAATTTGGTCCTTACCTCTAAAGAGAATTTCTTCTGTTTCAACCTGCTTTAATTTCCTCTTGTTCTGTCACCGGCCACTGCTGAGAAGATTTTGGTTCTTCATACCCTCCCATCAGCTATTTATACATACTAAGAAAATCTCCCTGAGTTTTTTCCAGGCTAAGCACTCCCAGCTCAGTCTTTCCTTGAATGAAAGTTACTCCAGTCCCTTTGTCATCCTTCTGTCCCTTCACTGGACTTGCTTGAGCATGTCCATATTTCGCTTGTACTGGGGAGCTCAGCACTGCACACAGCAAATGTCTCCCTAGTGCTGAGTAGAGAGGGAGAATCACCTCTCTCAACCTGCTAGTAACTTCTACTGTAGCCCAGGAGGCTGCTGACCTTTGTGTCAAAGGCACATTGCTAATCTGGCTCATGTTCAAGCCTTTTACTGGCAAGCTGTTCTGCTTGTTGGCATCTAGTCTTTACTGTGCAAGTGCAGGACTTCTGGCTTCTGTTGTTGAATTTCATGAGGTTCCTGTTAGCCCATTTCTCCACCTTCTTGAGCCACTTCTGAATGGCAGGCCACCTCCCTCATTCCCTCAACCATTTCTCCTGAAGAAGGTTGTGACATTGGTCAGGTGTGATTTCTCCTTTGTAAATGCATATTAAGTGCTCCCAGTAGCCTTCTTGTCCTTTGTATGCTTGGAAATTATTTCCAGGATTATTTGCTGCATTACTTTCTCAGGGATTTTTTTCCTTCCATTGTACTACTCTGGTTGTGTGATCTAACCCAACATATCTCTTGGATCCCAGTGAGATTGTAGTCCAGTACTTCCTCAACTGAGCCATCACCTCCCTCCCAACCCTATGATGCCTCAGAGTTTCTTGGTTTTTTAATAGGCAACACCACTTTAAAGGTTTGTGGATGCCAAGGTCCGGTGGGATAGGGAAACAGGATCGCGGCACTGCACAAAGGGGTCTGACAAGGTAGAGGGTCGGGGTGCAATGACCACTTTATTAGAGTAGAACAGGGACTTATATAGAGTTTGGTTCAGGGAGGCTTGGCAACCGAGGCGGAGCATGAGATGGACATCTCAGGGTGCAACAGGATAGGAGGACAAGGGAAAGGAAGGAGGAACTTGGAAGGAGTTGGGCATCAGGGACCAATGGGAGCTCATTCCACACTGCGGCACTCCTTAGCCAATCAGTGCGGGATGAGCAGGAAAGCAGGGGAGACCAAGGGAGTAAACAACTTTTGGTGGGAAATAACTGTGGGCAAGCCCGGGCAAGTCCTGGGCTATACAGCCCAATGGGATTAATACAGAGAGATGGGAAGAGTACATTAAACAGTGCTCAAAACTGGGTATAAACATGAAAGTCCATGAAATGTAATGTCTTTCAGGCGTCGAAAATTTCTCTCCACGCCTGGAAATGTTCCCATTCTGATTCTCGTTCCTCAACATGCGGATCCTCTCTCTTCGTAGCACTCCTTGATCCTTAAATAGAGTGCATAGTTGTAAAAGCCAAATCCTTCTATTCAGTACAAGTTGTGCAAAGAGTTGTTAACCTGCAAATCCTTTCCCCCCTCAATCCCTTTCCCCCTCACTAATTGGACTTAGGAGAAAGTCACCTGGTCCCTTGACTTTCAGCCCTAGAGCTGTACTTCTCCCATATTGTTGATGTCTATGTGGAAGAGCAGCAGGGAGGAATAGATACAGGGCTTGACAAGCCTCAGCAACCTCTTGAGAACACCTTGAATCTGAGACTGGTCAAGCAACAAGCTTCTCTATATAGCAATCAGGTCAACAAATGGGAGGCTCTATCCCCTACAGCAGGGAGTTTCACACTGCCATCACTCATCAATTGCCCTAGGTGCTGCTATGGGACTCAGGCTTGGCTGTCTTGGATGTCAGGTTGAACACAGCTCGCAGTCCATCACCTGCTAGTAAATTCAATCTTGTTAAATTTACAGACTTTCTAGTGCTGGGTTTGGCTGGGCTAGAGTTAATTTTCTTCCCAGTACCTAATGTGGGACTGTGTTTTGGGTTTGTGCTGAGAGCACTCTTGGTAATTCAGGGATGTTTTGGTTATTGCTGAGCAGTGCAAGGACTTTTCTGCTTCTCAACCCACCCCACCAGTACAGCAGCTGTGTGTGCACAAGAAGTTGAGACGGGACACAGCAGGAACAGCTGAACCTAACTGACCCAAGGGATATTCCATATCATATGTCATCATGCTCACCATAGAAGGCTGTGGGAAGGAGAAGAAAGGTGTGTGTGTGGGGGGGAGACTTTTGGAGTGATGGAGCTTGTCTTCCCAAGCAACCATTACATGTAATGGAGCCGTGTGTCACATTAAAAGGGGCAGAAAAGAAAAATTTTCTGTCCAACCTGTATTAATTTATTTTTTGTCTATCAATGTCCCCCTCAGGAGATCAAAGCCTTTTAATGTCCAAAAAGTCTGTTAGCGTCTCACCTAATGAAATCCTTCACTTAACATGTTTGCCGAGACAGACAGGATATTTGATACCTTTTTATATAAGGACTGCACTTAATAGCGATAGAAGAACCCCTCAGCAGGTTTCTCCTATGAGTTATTTCACCATCGATGAAACAGCCAGCACCTAAAAACGGACTCACTCTAACACTTCTCGAAACACGTTTATTAATACAATTGCAAAAACACACTTAAACTATATAGTAATAATGAAAAAGCAAAGCATAGGTACACACACTAAAGCAAAAGCAACTTAGAAGTAAAACAACTTACAAAGAATAAGTAAAGCAAAAAATTAAGTCCACACTCCAAAGCAGAACAACTTACACAGAATACTAATACTGCAAAACCTAAGCAGGAACTCTGAAGCAAAAACTGCTTACAGACTTAAAGCAAAGACTTAAAAGTCAAAAGTATAATTAGTATATATACGTAAAGTGATCACTCACCCCAAGGCATCCCGAGAGGGTGGTGGGAGAAAAGATATCTTGTCAGTTACCTTCACAGAATTGATGAAACTTCTCCCTGATTTTTGCTTATGTACAATTTCTTTCTATACCTGTTTCTTAGGCAATTTGAGTGGCTATAGTCAATAAACTAATTTTGGGGTGATAAACATCTGACAGAGGCCCAAGGGTTGTTTTTCTGTGTTCCAGTCTGGCAGAACTGGCCATATTATCTCCATATCACTCCTTTCTTTGTTTAATCCTTTTATCAGTTTCTGGGAATGTCTCC